>NW_026652287.1:55923691-56053124 GCF_009828535.3 Hylobates moloch | reverse complement strand
AAAAACAGTGTTTCCAAATGGCTCAGTAAAAAGAAAGCTTTAGTTCTGTGAGAAGAATGCACACATCACAAAGTTATTTCTGAGAAAGCTTATTTCTAGTATTTTTCTGTAGATATTTCCTTTTTCACCATAGGTTTCATTGAGCTCCCAAATATCCTTTTGCAGGTTCTACAAAAACAATGTTTCCAAACTGCTCAACCAATAGAAAGGTTTAATTCTGTGAGATGAATGCACTCATCGCAAAGCAGTTTATCAGAAAGCTTCTTTTTGTTTTTTTCTGAAGATATTTCCTTGTTCACCATCAAAGGGCCCCCAAATATCCCTTTGCAGATTCTACAAAAACAGTGTTTTGAAATGGCTCAATCAACAGATATATTTAACTGTGAGATGAATGCACAAATCACAAAGCAGTTATCCAGAAAGCTTCTTTATAGTTTTTATCTGAAGATATTTCCTTTTTACCGTAGGCCTCAAAGTGCTCCGAAATATCCCTTCTCAGATTCTACAAACACAATGTTGTCAAACTTCTCAATCAAAAGAAAGTGTTAACTCTGTGAGATGACTCATCACAAAGTAGTTTCTCAGAAAGCTTATTTCTAGTTTTTCTCTGAAGATATTTCCTTTTTCACCATAGTCCCCAATGTGCTCCCAAATATCCCTTCACAGATTCTACTGAAACAATGCTTCCAAACTGCTCAATCAAAGGAAAGGTTTAACTCTGTGAGATGAATGCACACATCAAAAAGCAGTTTCTCAGAAAGCTTCTTTCTAGTTTTTCTCTGAAGATATGTCATTTTTCACTACAGGCCTCAATGCCCTCCTCTATATCAGTTCATAGATTCTACAAAAAGAGTGTGTCCATACTGCTGAATCAAAAGAAAAATTTAACTCTGTGAGAAGAATGCACAGAACACAAAGCAGTTTCATAGATAGCTTCCATCTGGTTTTTATCTGGATATATTGAGTTTTTCACATTAAGACTCAATGGGCTCCGAAATATCTCTTCACAGAATGTACAAAACGAGTGTTTCCAACCTAATGAATCAAAAGAACTATTTAACTATGTGACATGAAACGACACTTTACAATAAAGTTTCACAGATTGATTCTTTCTAGTTTTTATCAAGGTATATTAAGTTTTTCACATCAGGCCTCTAAGGGATCCCAAATGTCCCTTGGCAGATTCTACTAAAAGAGTGATTCCAACTTGCTGAATCAATAGAAATATTTATCTTGGTGAGGTAAATCCAAATAATATGAATAAGTTAAACAGATATTTTCTTTCTAGTTTTCATCTGGAGTTATTTAGTTTTTCACCATAGGCTTCTGTGGGCTCTTAAATGTCCCTTCGCAGATCTAACTATCAAGTGTTTCACACCTACTGTGTCAAAAGAGAGGTTTAACTCTGTGTGATGAATGC
Organism: Hylobates moloch; assembly: GCF_009828535.3. Classification (NCBI taxonomy): domain Eukaryota; kingdom Metazoa; phylum Chordata; class Mammalia; order Primates; family Hylobatidae; genus Hylobates; species Hylobates moloch. Next base: position 56,051,704 of record NW_026652287.1, on the reverse strand, counting down.
ATACATCTCAAAGAAGTTACATATTTAGCTTTTATGTACTTTTTTCCAGGGATATTCTGTTTTCCACCATAGGCCTCTATGGGCTCTTAAATGTTCCTTCACAGATTCTATCTAAAAAATCTTTCAAACATGCTACATTGACAGAAAGGTTTAATTCTGTTAAATGAATAAACACATCCCAAACACTTTCACAAAGAGCTTTCTTCTAGTTTTTATCTGGGGATTTTCAGTTTTTTTTTATAGGCCTTGATGGTCTCACAAATTTCCATTTGCAGGTTCTACAAAAAGGTATTTCCAACTTGCTGAATCTAAAGAAATGTTTAAATCTGTGAGATGAATCCACGCATCACAAAGCAGACTCACTGATAGCTTCGTCTAGTTTGTATCTTGAAATATATATATACATCCATATATTTTACCATAGACTATAGTGGGCTCACAAATCTCCTTTTGCAGATTTTAGCTAAAGAGTGTTTCCAACATGCTGAGTCAAAAGAAAGGTTTAAGTCTTTCAGATGATCCACACATCACAAAGCAGTTTCAAAGATAGCTTCTTTCTTGTTTTTATCTGGGGATATTTTGTTTTTCATCATAGGCCCCTATGGGCTCCCAAATGTCCCTTCACAGATTCTAACAACAGAGGATTTCCAACCTGTTAAATCAAAAGAAAGGTATGACACTGTGAGAGGAATCCACACAACTCAAAGCAGTTTCACAGATGACTTTTTTCTAGTGTTTATCTGAGGATATTCGGTTTTTCACCGTAGGTCTCAATGGTCTCCCAAAACTTTCTTCACAGATTCTACAAAAAGAGTGTATTCAACTTGCTGATTCAATAGACAGGCTTATCTCTGTGAGATGATTCCACAGATCACAGGGCTGTTTCACAGATAGCTTCTTTCTAGTTTTCATGTGTGAACATTCAGTTTTTCCCCATACTCCACAAAAAGCTCCTAAATTTCACTTTGCAGATTCTATGAAAACAGTGTTTCCAACATGCTGTATCAAAAGAAACGTTTACCTCTGTGAGACGAATCCACACATCACAAAAAAGTTCACAGACAGCTTCTTCCTAGTTTTTATCTGGGGATATTGTGTTTTTTTGTTGTTGTTGTTGTTTGTTTGTTTGTTTGTTTTACCATAGTCCCCAAAGGGCTTCAAAATGCCCCATTAAGATTTTACAAAACGAGTGTTTCCAACCTGCTGAATCAAAGGAAAGGTTTATCTCTGTGAGATGAATCCACAAACAAAAAGCAGTTTCACAAATACCTTCTTTCTGGTTTGTATCTGGGTGTATTCAGTTTTTCACTACATTCCTGAAATGGTTCCCAAATCTACCCTTGCAGATTCTATTAAATGGTGTTTGTAACCTACTGAATTAAAATAAAGGTTTAACTTTGTGATTTGAATCCAAACATCACAAAGCAGTTTCACAGATAGCTTCTTTCTAGTTTTTATCTGGGTATATATATATATATTTTTTTTACCATAGGCCTCTAAGGGCTCCAAAATTGTCCCTTGGAAGATTCTACCATAAGAGTATTTCCAATTTACAGAATCAAAAGAATTGTTTAAATCTGTGGAATGAATCCACACATCACAAGGCAGTTTCACAGCTCACTTATTTCTAGTATTTATCTAGAAATATCCGGTTTTTCTTTTTTTTTTTTTTTTTGAGGCAGAGTCTTTCTCTGCTCCCCAGGCTGGAGGGCAGTGGCATGATCTCTGCTGACTGCAAGCTCTGACTCCCGGGTTCACGCCATTTTCCTGCCTCAGACTCCCGAGTAGCTGGGACTACAGGCGTCCGCTGACACGCCCGGCTAATTTTTTGTATTTTTAGTAGAGATGGGGTTTCACCATGTTAGCAAGGATGGTCTCAATCTCCTGACCTCGTGATCCACCTGCCTCGGCCTCCCAAAGTGCTGGGACTACAGGCTTGAGCCACTGCGCCCGGCCCCAGATATTCGGTTTTTCACCATAAACCTCAATGGGCTTCCAAATGTCCCTTCACAGATCCTACAAAAAGAGGGTCTCACACCTGTTGAATCAAAAGAAACGTTTAATTCTGTGAGATGAATCCACAAATCACACAGCAGTTTCACAGACACCTTCTTTCTAGTTTTTATCTGAGGATATTCTGTTTTTCACCGTCGACCTCTATGGTGTCCCAAATGTCCCTTCGCATATTCTATCTAAAGAATATTTCCAATTTTCTGGACAAAAAGAAAGATTTAACTCTCAGTGGTGAATCCACACATCACAAAGCAGTTTCACAGGTAGCTTCCTTCTAGTTTTTAACTGGGGATGTTGTTTTTTTCACTATAGGCCTCAAAAAGCTTCAAAATATCCATTATCAGGTTAGAAAACGAATGTTTCCAACCTGCTGAATCAAAGGGAAGGCTTATCTCTGTAAGATGAATCCACACATCACAAAGCAGTTTCACAGATAGCTACTTTGCAGTTTTTAAACTGTTGATATCCTGTTTTTCACCATAAGCCACAAAAAGATCCAAAGCTCCCTTTGCAGATTCTGCCAAAAAAGTGTTTCCAACCTGCTGAATCAAAAGAAAGGTTTAACTCTGTGAGATGAATCCACACATCATAGAGCAGTTTCACAGATAGCTTCTTTCTAGTTTGTATCTGGGAATATTCAATTTTTCACCGTAGGTCTCAATGGGCTCCAACATGTCCCTTTCCCAATTTTACCAAAAGAGTGTTTCCAACCTGCTGAAACAATAAAAAGTTTAACTCAGTGAGTAGAATCCACACATCATGAAGTAGTTTCACTAAAAGCTTCTTTCTAGTTTTTATCTTTGAATATTCCATTTTTCACAATGTGCTACAATGGGCTCGCAAATATCCCTTTGCAGATTCTAGCAAAAGAGTGTTTGCAAACTGCTGAATCAAAAGAAAGCTTTAACCCTTTGAGCTGAATTTACAGTTAACAAAGCAGTTTCACAGATAGCTTCTTGATAGTTTTGATGTGGGGATATTTTGTTTTTCACTGTAGGCCTCTAAGGGCTTATAAATGTTCCTTTTCAGATTCTATCTACAGAAGGTTTCCATCTTGCTGTATCAAAAGAAAGGTTTAACTCTGAGCAATGAATCCACACATCACAGAGCACTTCACAGATAGCTTCTTTTTAGTTTTTATCTGGGGATATTTTATTTTTCATGATAGGCCTTAAGGGGCTCCAAAATGTCCCTTCACAGATTCTGCAAAAGGTGTATCTAAAACCTGCAGAATCAAAGGAAGTTTGTAAGTCTGTGAGATATATCCATACATCAAAAAAGCAGTTTCACTGATCGGTTATTTCTAGTTTTTATCTGGGGATATTCAGTTTTTCACCATGGGCCTAATTGGGCTCCCAACTGCCCCTTTGCAGATTCTACAAAAAGAGTGTTTGCATCCTGCTGAATCAATAGAAACATTTAACTCTGGGAGATAAATGCACAGATCACAATGAAGTCTCAGAAATAGCTTCCTTCTAGTTTTTATCTGGTGATATCCCTTTGTTCACCATAGGCCTCAATGGGCTGTGATAGGTCCCTAGGCAGATGCTACCAAAAGAGTGTTTAAAACCTGTTGAATCAAAACGAAGGTTTAACTCTGTGAGATAAATCCAAACATCACAAAGCAGTTTCACAGACAGCTCCTTTTTAGTTTTTATCTTGGGATATTAGGTTTTCAACCATAGGCCTCAATGGGCTCCAAAATATACCATGGTTGATTCAAAAAAATGAGTATCTCCTTCCTACTGAATAAAAAAAAATTTTAAATCTCTGAGATGAATTGCACATCACAAAGCAGTTTCATGGATAGCTTCCTTCTTGTTTTCATCTGGAAATATTGGATTGTTCACCACAGGCCTCAATGGGCTCCGAAATATCCCATAGTTAATACAAAAAAAGAGTGTCTCCATCCTACTGAATAAAAAAAAAGTTTAAATCTGTGAGATGAATCACCCATCACAAAGCAGTTTCATGGATAGCTTCTTTCTGGTTTTCATCTGGAAATATTTGATTGTTCACCATAGACCTCAATGGGCTCCACAATATCCCATTGCCAATTCTACACAATGAGTTTCTCCAACCTATTGAATAATAAAAAAAGTTTAAATCTGTGAGATGAATCACACATCACAAATCACTTTCACAGATAGCTTTCTTCTGGTGTTTATTTGGAAATATTGTGTTGTTTTCCACAGGACACAATGGACTCCAAAATGTCTCTTTACAGAGTCTACAAAATGAGTGTTTCTAACCTGATGAATCAAAAGAAAGGTTGAACTCTGTGACATGAATCCACACTTTAACATGCAGTTTCGCAGATAGCTTCTTTCTAGTTTTTATCAAGGTATATTCAGTTTTTCACAATACGCTTCTAAGGGATTCCAAATGTCCCTTGGCAGATTCTACCAAAAGAGAGATTCCAACTTGCTGAATCAATATAAATGCTTATCTCTGTGAGATAAATCCAGACATTACAAATAAGTTAAACAGTTGGCTTCTTTCTAGTTTTTATCTGGAGTTTTTGAATTTTTCACCATAGGCCTCTAAGGGCTCTTAAATGTCCCTTTGCAGATACTAACTAAAGAGTGTTTCATACCTGCTGTGTCAAAGAAAAGATTTAATTCTGTGAGATGAATACACACATCAAAAAGCCGTTACATATTTAGCTTTTTTCTACTTTTTATCTGGGGATAGTCTGTTTTTCACCATAGGCCTCTATGGGCTCTTCAGATTCTATCTAAAAAATGTTTCAAACATGCTATATTGACAGAAATGTTTAACTCTGTTAGGTGAATAAACACATCCAAAACAGTTTCACAAAGAGCTTCCTTCTAGTTTTTATCTGAGGATTTTTGGTTTTTCCTTATAGGTATCAAAATTCTCTCAAATGTCCATTCACAGATTCTACAAAAAGGTGTTTCCAAACTGCTAAATCAAAAGAAAAGTTTAAACGTGTGAGATGAATCCACATATCACAAAGCAGATTCACGGATAGCTGCTTTCTACTTTTTATCTTGAAATATTTCTTTGTTTTTATTTTTACCATAAACTACAGTAGACTCACAAATCTCCATTCCCAGATTCTAGCAAGAGTATTTCCAACATACTGAGTCAAAAGAAAGGCTTAAGACTATGAGATGAATCCACACATCACAAATCAGTTTCAAAGATAGCTTCTTTCTGGTTCTTATCTGGGGATATTTGATTTTTCAATGTAGGCATTAATGGGCTCCCAAATGTCACTATGCAGATTATGAAACATAAGTATTTGCAACCTGCTGAATCAAAAGAAAGGTTTAGCTCTGTGAGATGAATCCACACATAACAAAGCAGTTACACAGATAGCTTCTTTCTAGTTTTTATCTGGGGATATTTAGTTTTTCACCTTAGGCCTCTATGGGTACCTAAATGTCTTTCCACTGATTCTACCCAATGAGTGTTTAGAAGCTACTGAATCAAAAGTAATGTTTAACTCTGTGAGATGAATCCACATATCAAAAAGCCATTTTACAGACAGAGTCTTTTTATTTATTTATTTATTCATTTATTTATCTATTTATTTTATTATTATTATTATACTTTAGGTTTTAGGGTACATGTGCACAATGTGCAGGTTTGTTACATATGTATCCATGTGCCATGTTGGTTTGCTGCACTCATTAACTCGTCATTTAGCATTAGGTGTATCTCCTAATGCTGTCCCTCCCCACTCCCTCCACCCCACAACGGTCCCCGGGGTGTGATGTTCCCCTTCCTGTGTCCATGAGTGCTCATTGTTCAATTCCAACATATAAGTGAGAACATGCAGTGTTTGGATTTTTGTCCTTGTGATAGTTTACTGAGAATGATGTTTTCCAGTTTCATCCATATCCCTACAAAGGACATGAACTCATCATTTCTTATGGCTGCATAGTATTCCATGGTGTATATGTGCCACATTTTCTTAATCCAGTCTATCATTGTTGGACATTTGTGTTGGTTCCAACTCTTTGCTATTGTGAATAGTGCCGCAATAAACATACGTGTGCATGTGTCTTTATAGCAGCATGATTTATAGTCCTTTTGGTATATACCCAGTAATGGGATGGCTGGGTCAAATGGTATTTCTAGTTCTAGATCCCTGAGGAATCGCCACACTGACTTCCACAATGGTTGAACTAGTTTACAGTCCCACCAACAGTGTAAAAGTGTTCCTATTTCTCCACATCCTCTCCAGCACCTGTTGTTTCCTGACTTTTTAATGATGGCCATTCTACCTGGTATAAGACAGTATCTTATTGTGGTTTTGATTTGCATTTCTCTGATTGTCAGTGATGATGAGCATTTTTTCATGTGTTTTTTGGCTGCATAAATGTCTTCTTCTGAGAAGTGTCTGTTCATGTCCTTTGCCCACTTGTTGATGGGGTTGTTTGTTTTTTTCTTGTAAATTTGTTGGAGTTCATTGTAGATTCTGGATATTAGCCCTTTGTCAGATGAGTAGGTTGCAAAAATTTTCTCCCATTCTGCAGGTTGCCTGTTGACTCTGATGGTAGTTTCTTTTGCTGTGCAGAAGCTCTTTAGTTTAATTAGATCCCATTTGTCAATTTTGGCTTTTGTTGCCATTGCTTTTGGTGTTTAGACATGAAGTCTTCGCCCACGCCTATATCCTGAATGGTATTGCCTAGGTTTTCTTCTAGGGTTTTGATGGTTTTAGGTCTAACATTTAAGTCTTCAATCCATCTTGAATTAATTTTTGTGTAAGGTGTAAGGAAGGGATCCAGTTTCAGGTTTCTACATATGGCTAGCCAGTTTTCCCAGCACCATTTATTAAATAGGGAATCCTTTCCCCATTGCTTGTTTTTGTCAGGTTTGTCAAAGATCAGATGGTTGTAGATATGCAGCAGTATTTCTGAGGGCTCTGTTCTGTTCCATTGATCTATGTCTCTGTTGTGGTACCAGTAACATGCTGTTTTGGTTACTGTAGCCTTGTAGGATAGTTTGAAGTCAGGTAGCGTGATGCCTCCAGCTTTGTTCTTTTGGCTTAGAATTGACTTGGCAATGCAGGCTCTTTTTTGGTTCCATATGAACTTTAAGGTAGTTTTTTCCTATTCTGTGAAGAAAGTCATTGGTAGTTTGATGGGGATGGCATTGAATCTATAAATGACCTTGGGCAGTATGGCCATTTTCACGATATTGATTCTTCCAACCCATGAGCATGGAATGTTCTTCCATTTGTTTGTATCCTCTTTGATTTCATTGAGCAGTGGTTTGTAGTTCTCCTTGAAGAGGTCCTTCACATCCCTCGTAAGTTGGATTCCTAGGTATTTTATTCTCTTTGAAGCAATTGTGAATGGGAGTTCACTCATGATTTGACTCTCTGTTTGTCTGTGATTGGTGTACAAGAATGCTTGTGATTTTTGTACATTGAGTTTGTATCCTAAGACTTTGCTGAAGTTGCTAATCAGCTTAAGGAGATTTTGGGCTGAGATGATGGGGTTTTCTAGATATACAATCATGTCATCTGCAAACAGGGACAATTTGACTTCCTCTTTTCCTAATTGAATACCCTTTATTTCCTTCTCCTGCCTGATTGCCCTGGCCAGAACTTCCAGCACTATGTTGAATAGGAGTGGTGAGAGAGGGCATCCCTGTCTTGTGCCAGTTTTCAAAGGGAATGCTTCCAGTTTTTGCCCATTCATTATGATATTGGCTGTGAGTTTGTCATAGAGAGCTCTTATTATTTTGAGATATGTCCCATCAATACCTAATTTATTGAGCGTATTTAGTATGAAGGGTTGTTGAATTTTGTCAAAGGCCTTTTCTGCATCTATTGAGATAATCATGTGGCTTTTGTCTTTGGTTCTGTTTATATGATGGATTACATTTATTGATTTGCATATGTTGAACCAGCGTTGCATCCCAGGGATGAAGCCCACTTGATCATGGTGGATAAGCTTTTTGATGTGCTGCTGGATTTGGTTTGCCAGTATTTTGTTGAGGATTTTTGCATCAATGTTCATCAGGTATACTGGTCTGAAATTCTCTTTTTTGATTATGTCTCTGCCAGGCTTTGGTATCAGGACAATGCTGGCCTCATAAAATGTGTTAGGGAGAATTCCCTCTGTTTCAATCAATTGGAATAGTTTCAAAAGGAATGGTACCAGTTCCTCCAGTTCCTCCTTGTACCTCTGGTAGAATTTGGCTGTGAATCCATCAGGTCCTGGACTCTTTTTGGTTGGTAGGCTGTTGATTATTGCCACAATTTCAGAACCTGTTATTGGTCTATTCAGAGATTCAACTTCTTCCTGGTTTAGTCTTGGGAGGGTGTATTTGTCAAGGAATTTATCCATTTCTTCTAGATTTTCTAGTTTATTTGCATAGAGGTGTTTGTAGGATTCTCTGATGGTAGATTGTATTTCTGTGGGATCAGTGGTGATATCCCCTTTTTCATTTTTTATTGCACCTATTTGATTCTTCTCTCTGTTCTTCTTTATTAGTCTTGCTAGCGGTCTATCAATTTTGTTGATCTTTTCAAAAAACCAGCTCCTGGATTCATTAATTTTTTGAAGGGCTTTTCTGCCTCTATTTCCTTCAGTTCTGCTCTGATTTTAGTTATTTCTAGCCTTCTGCTAGCTTTTGAATGTGTTTGCTCTTGCTTTTCTAGTTCTTTTAATTGTGATGTTAGGGTGTCAATTTTGGATCTTTCCTGCTTTCTCTTGTGGGCATTTAGTGCTATAAATTTCCCTCTACACACTGCTTTGAATGTGTTCCAGAGATTCTGGTATGTTGTGTCTTTGTTCTCATTGGTTTCAAAGAACATCTTTATTTCTTCCTTCATTTCATTATGTACCCAATAGTCATTCAGGAGCAGGTTGTTCAGTTTCCATGTAGTTGAGAGGTTTTGAATGAGTTTCTTAATTCTGTGTTCTAGTTTGATTGCACTGTGGTCTGAGAGACAGTTTGTTATAATTTCTGTTTTTTTACATTTGCTGAGGAGAGCTTTTCTTCCAACTATGTGGTCAATTTTGGAATAGGTGTGGTGTGGTGCTAAAAAATGTATATTCTGTTGATTTGGGGTGGAGAGTTCTGTAGATGTCTATTAGGTCCACTTTGTGCAGAGCTGAGTTCAATTCCTGGATATCCTTGTTAACTTTCTGTCTCATTGATCTGTCTAATATTGACTGTGGGGTGTTAAAATCTCCCATTATTATTGTGTGGGAATTTAAGTCCCTTTGTAGGTCACTCAGGACTTGCTTTTTGAATCTGGGTGCTCCTGTGTTGAGTGCATATATATTTAGGATAGTTAGCTCTTCTTGTTGAATTGATCCCTTTACCATTATGTAATGGCCTTCTTTGTCTCTTTTGATCTTTGTTGATTTAAAGTCTATTTTGTCAGAGACTAGGATTGCAACCCTTGCCTTTTTTTGTTTTCCATTTGCTTGATAGATCTTCCTCTATCCCTTTATTTTGAGTCTATGTGTGTCTCTGCACATGAGATGAGTTTCCTGAATACAGCACACTGATGGGTCCTGACTCCTTATCCAGTTTTCCAGTCTGTGTCTTTTAATTGGAGCATTGAGCCCATTTACATTTAAGGTTAATATTGTTATGTGTGAATTTGATCCTGTCATTATGATGTTAGTTGGTTATTTTGCTCGTTAGTTGATGCAGTTTCTTCCTAGCCTCAATGGTCTTTACAATTTGGCCTGTTTTTGCAGGGGCTGGTACCAGTTGTTCCTTTCCATGTTTAGTGCTTCCTTCAGGAGCTCTTTTAAGGCAGGCCAGGTGGTGACAAAATTACTCAGCATTTCCTTGTCTGTAAAGTATTTTATTTCTCCTTCACTTATGAAGCTTAGTTTGGCTGGCTATGAAATTCTTGGTTGAAAATTCTGTTCTTTAAGCATGTTGAATATCAGCGCCCACTCTCTTCTGACTTGTAGAGTTTCTGCTGAGAGATCAGCTGTTAGTCTGATGGGCTTCCCTTTGCGGGTAACCCGACCTTTCTCTCTGGCCTCCCTTACCATTTTTTCCTTCATTTCAACTTTGGTGAATCTGACAATTATGTGTCTTGGAGTTGCTCTTCTCGAGGAGTATCTTTGTGGCTTTCTCTGTATTTCCTGAATGTGAATGTTGGCCTGCCTTGCTAGATTGGGGAAGTTCTCCTGGATAATATCTTGCAGAGTGTTTTCCAACTTGGTTCCATTCTCCCTGTCATTTTCAGGTACACTAATCAGATGTAGGTTTGGTCTTTTCACATAGTCCCAAGTTTCTTGAAGTCTTTGTTCATTTCTTTTTATTCTTTTTTCTCTAAACTTCCCTTCTCATTTCATTTCATTCATTTCATCTTCCATCACCGATACCCTTTCTTCCAGTTGATCGCATTGGCTCCCGAGGCTTCTGCAATCTTCGCGTAGTTCTCAAAACTTGGCTTTCAGCTCCATCAGCTCCTTTAAGCCCTTCTCTCTGTTGGTTATTCTAGTTATCCATTCGCCTAATTTTTTTTCAAAGTTTTTAACTTCTTTGCTATTGTTATGAATTTCCTCCCATAGCTCAGAGTAGTTTGATCATCTGAAGCCTTCTTCTCTGAACTCATCAAAGTCATTCTCCATCCAGCTTTGTTCCGTTGCTGGTGAGGAACTGTGTTCCTTTGGAGGAGGAGAGGTGCTCTGGTTTTTAGAGTTTCCAGTTTTTCTGCTCTGTTTTTTCCCCATCCTTGTGGTTTTATCTACTTTTGGTCTATGATGATGGTGATATAAGGATGGGTTTTTGGTGTGGATGTCCTTTCTGTTTGTTAGTTTTCCTTCTACCAGACAAGACCCTCAGCTGCAGGTCTGTTGGAGTTTGCTAGAGGTCCACTCCACACCATTTGGCTGGGTGTCAGCAGTGGTGGCTGCAGAACAGCAGATTTTCATGAGACCACATATTCAGCTGTCTGATAGTTCCTCTGGAAGTTGTGTCTCAGAGGATTACCTGGCCAAGTGAGGTGTCGGTCTGTCCCTACTGGGGGGGTGCCTCCCAGTTAGGCTGCTTGGGGGTCAGGGACCCACTTTAGCCGGCAGTCTGTCCCTTCTCAGATCTCCAGCTGCATGCTGGGAGAACCACTACTCTCTTCAAAGCTGTCAGTCAGACAGGGACATTTAAGTCTGCAGAGGTTCCTGCTGACTTTTTGTTTGTCTGTGCCCTGCCCCCAGAGGTGGAGCCTACAGAGGCAGGCAGGCCTCCTTGAGCTTTCTAGTTTTTATCTTGGAATATTCAGTTATTCACCAGAGGCCAAAAAATCACTGCCAAATGTCCCATCGTTGATTCTACCTAAAGAGTCTTCTAAAATTGTTGAATGAAAAGTAAGGTTGAAATCTGTGAGATGAATCAACACATCACAAAGCCATTTCACAGATAGTTTCTTTCTTGTTTTCATTTGGAGATATTCAGTTTATCACTGTAGACTTTAAAGGGTGCCCAAATGTTACTTTGCAGATTCTACCAAAAGAGTGATTCCAACCTGCTGAATCAAAAGATAGGTTTAAATCAGGGAGATGAATCCACACATCACAAAGCAGTTTCACGGATAGATTCCTTCGAGTTTTTATCTGGGGATATTGGGCTTTTCACTTTAGGTCCCTATGGGCTCCCAAATGTCTCTCTGCAGGTTCTACAGAACGAGTGTTTCCAAGGTGCTGAATCAAAATAAATGTTTAACTCTGTGAGATGAATCCTCACATCACAAAGAGGTTTCACCAATAGCTTCTTATAGCTTCTTCCTAGTATTTATGTGAAGATATTCAGTTTTTGAACAGAGGAACAGAGACCTCTATGAGCTTCCATAAGTCCCTTTGCAAATTCTTCCACAAAAGTCTTTCAAATCTGCTGTATCAAAAGAAAGGTTTACCTCTTTGAGATGAATCCACATATCAGAAAGCAGTTTCACTGATACCTTATTTCTAGTTTTTATCTGGATATTCTGTTTTTCACTATAGCCTTGTAAGGGCTCACACACGTCCCTTTGCAGAATCTCCAAAAAGAGGGTTTCTAACCTGCTAAATCAACAGAAATGTTTAACTCAGTGAGGTGAATCCATACATTCAAAGCAGCTTCATAGATAGCTTTTTTCTAGTGTTTATTTGGGGATATTTTATTTTTCACCATAGGGCTCAAAGTGCTCCCAAATGTCCCTTCACAGATTCTACCTAAAGAGAGTTTCAAACCTGCTGTATCAAAATAAAAATTTAACTCTGTAAGATGAATATATACATCACAAAGCAGTTTCAAAGACAACTTTTTTCAAGGCTTTATCTGGGGATATTCTGTATTTCACAATAGGCCTCAAAATCTCCCAAATGTTTCCTCATACATTCTAACCAAACAGTGTCTCCAACCTGCTGAGTAAAAAGAAAGGTTCAACACTGAGATGAAACCACATATCAAAAAGCAGTTTAATAGATAGTTTAACGTGTGGACATAGTTTTTATGTGTGGACCTTCGGTTTCTCAACAAAGGACTCAAAGGGCTTTCAAATGTCCCTTTTCAGACTCTGCAAAAGTACAGCTTGGAACCTTCTGAATTAAAAGAAATGTTTACCTCTTTGGGATGAATCCACACATCACAAATAAGTTTCACAGATAGCCTCTTTCTAGTTTTGATCATGGGATATTCCATTTGTCCCCATAGACTACAGTGGGCTCACAAATGTCCCTTTGCAGATTCTAGAAAAAGTGTGTTCTGACCCCATGAATTGAAAACAAGTTTAGCCCTTTGAGATGAATCCACATATGACTAAGTAGCTTCACTGAGAGTTTTTTCTAGTTTTTATCTGGGGATATTCTCTTTTTCACCATAGGCCTTGATGGGTTCCCAAACTTCCCTTCACCGATTCTAAAAAAAGAGTGTTTCCAATCTGTTACAACAAAAGAAAGATTTAACTCCGTGAGATGAATCTATACATCAAAAGCAGTTACATATTTAGCTTTTCTCTACTTTTTATCTGTGGATATTCTGTTTTTCACCATAGACCTCTGTGGGCTTTTAAATATCCCTTCACAGAATCTATCTTAAATATGATTCAAACATGCTATATTGACAGAAAGGTTTAATTCTGTTAGATGAATAAACACATCCCAAACAGTTTCACAAAGAACTTCCTTCTAGTTTTTATCTAGGGATTTTTGGTTTTTCATTATAGGCCTCAAAGTTCTCTCAAATATACCGTTGAAGATTCTACAAAGAGGTTTTTCCAACCTGCTGAATGAAAAGAAAGTTTTAACTCTTTGATATGAATCCATGTATCACAAAGCAGATTCATTGATAGATTATTTCTAGTTTTTACCTTGAAATATTTGTTTTTCTTTTTTCCATAGACTACAGTGGGCTCACAAATCTCCTTTCACAGATTCTAGCAAAAGAGTGTTTCCAACATGCTGAGTCAAAAGAAAGGTTGAAGTCTTTGAGATGAATCTATACATCACAAAGCAGTTTCAAAGATAGCTTCTTTCTGATTTTTATCTGGGGATATTTGATTTTTCACCATAGGCTTTTATGGGCTCCCAAATGTCACTACACAGATTACAAAACATAAGTATTTGCAACCTGCTGAATCAAAAGAAAGGTTTAACTCTGTGAGATGAATCCGCACATAGCAAAGCAGTTACACAGATAGTACTTTGTAGTTTCTATCTGTGGATACGCTGTTTTTCACCATAGGCCTCAAAAAGCTTCCAAAGCTCAGTGGGCTTCAAAAAGTTCCTTCTCAGGTTCTACAAAACGAGTGTTTCCAACGGGCTGAATCAAAGGAAAGACTTATCTCTGTGAGATGAATCCACACATCACAAAGGAGTTTCACAGATAGCTACTTTGTAGTTTTTATCTGTGGATATTCTGTTTTTCACCATAGGCCTCAAAAAGCTTCCAAATCTCCCTTTGCAGATTCTGCCAAGAAAGTGTTTCCAACCTGCTGAATCAAAAGAAATGTTTAACTCTGTGAGATGAATCCAATCATCACAGAGCAGTTTCACAGATAGCTTCTTTATAGTTTTTATCTCAGAATATTTGTTTTTTTACCATAGTTCTTAATGTGCTCCCACATGTCCATTTTCTGCTTTTACCAAAAGAGTGTTTCCAAACTGTTGAATCAATAGAAAAGTTAAACTCTGTGAGTAGCGTCCACACATCATGAAGTAGTTTCACTAAAAGCTTCTTTCTAGTTTTTATCCTTGAATATTCCATTTTTCACACTGTGCTACAATGGGCTCACAAACGTCCCTTTGCAGATTCTAGCAAAAGAACATGGGCAACCTGCTGAATCAATAGAAAAGTTTAACCCTTTGAGCTGAATCCACACTTAACAAAGCGGTTTCACAGGTAGCTTTTTGATAGTTTTTATGTGGGGATATTCTGTTTTTCACCATAGGCATCTATAAGCTTATAAATGTTCCTTTGCACATTTTATCTAAAGAGTGTTTCCATCCTGCTGAATCAATAGAAAGATTTAACACTGTGAGATAAATGCACGAATCACAATGCACTTTCAGAAATAGCTTCTTTCTAGTTTTTATCTGGGGTTATCCATTTCTTCACCATAGTCTTCAATGGGCTGTGATAGATCCCTATGCAGATTCTACAAAAAGAGTGTTTACAATCTGCTGAATCAGAAGAAAGGTTTAACTCTGTGAGATAAATCCAAACATCACAAAGCAGTTTCATTCACAGCTCCTTTTTAGTTTTTATCTTGGGATATTTGGTTTGCAACCATAGGCCACAATGGGCTCCGAAATATCACGTCTCCAGTTCTACAAAATTAGTGTCTCCAACCTACTGAATCAAAAATAAAGTTTAATTCTGTGAGATGAATTGCGTGTCTTAAAGCAGTTTCACAGATAGCTTCCTTCTGGTTTATATCTGGAAATATTGGGTTGTTCACCATAGGACCCAATGGGCTCCAAAATGTATCTTCTCAGAGTCTACAAAACGAGTGTTTCCCACCTGATGAATGAAAAGAAAGGTTTAACTCTGTGACATGAATCCACACTTTGCAATCAAGTTTCACCGATAGCTTCTTTCTAGTTTTTATCAAGGTATATTCTGTTTTTCACTACAGGCCTCTAAATGATCTGAAATGTCCCTTGACAGATTTTGCCAAAAGAGTGATTTTGACTTGCTGAATCAGTATAAAGGTTTACCTCTGTGAGATAAATCCAGACATTACAAATAAGTTAAACAGATTGTTCCTTCTAGTTTGTATCTGGAGTTATTGAGTTTTTCACCATAGGCTGAAAGCACTCCCAAATATCTCTTCACAGATTCCAGCGCAACAGTGTTTCCAAACTGCTCAATCAAAAGAAATTTTTAACTCCATGAGATGAATGCACGTATCACAAAGCAGTCTCTCAGAAAACTTAATTTGAATTTTTCTCTGAAGGCATTTCCTCTTTCACCATTGGCCTTAAAGCAGTCTCAAATATCCGTTCACTGTTTCTACAAAAACAGTGTTTCCAATCTGCTCAATGAAGATAAAGCTTTAGCTCTGTGAGAGGAATTCACACAACACAAAGCAGAGTCTCAGAAAACTTCTGTCTAGGTTCTATCGAAAGATATTTCCTTTTTCACCATAGGCCACAAGATGCTCCCAAATATCCCTTTGCAGACTGTACAAAAACAGTGTTTCCAAATTGCTCAATCAAAAGAAAAGTTTAACTCTGTGAGATGAATGCACGCATCACAAAGCTGTTTCTCAGAAATCTTTCTAGTTTTTATCTGAGGATATTTTCTTTTTCACCATAGGCTTCAATGCATTCCCAAGTATCCCTTTGCAGATTCTACAAAAATAGTGTTTCCAAACTACTTAATCAAAAGAAAGGTTTAACTCTGTGAGATGAATCCACACATCACAAAGCAGTTTCTCAGAAAGCTTCTTTCTAGTTTTCATCTGAAGATATTTCCTTTTTCACCATAGGCCTCAATGTGCTCACAAATATCCCTTCACAGATTCTACAAAAAGTGTTTCCAAACTGCTCAATTAAAAGAAAGATTTAACTCTGTTAGATAAATACACACAACACAAAGTGGTTTCTGAGAGAGCTTCTTTCTAGGATTTATCTGAAGATATTTCCTTTTTCACCACAGGCCTCAATGAGCTCCCAAATATCCCATTGCAGATTCTATAAAAAGACCATTTCCAAACTGCTCAATCAAAATAAAGTTTCAAGTCTGTGAGGTGAATGCACACATCACAAAGAAGTTTCTCAGAAAACTTCGAGTGTTTCGGAAACACTGTATTAAGGAATGTTTTAGCTCTTTGAGATGAATCCAGACCTCACAAAGCAGGTCACACATAGCTGGTGATATTCTCTCTTTCACCATAGGCCTCAATGGGCTTCCAAATATCCCTTATCATATTATACAAAAGAAGTGTTTGCAACCTGTTAAATGAAAAAGAAAATTTACCTCTGTGGAATGAATCCACACATCAAAAAGAAGTTTTATTGATAGCTTCTATCTAATTTTTATCTTGGGATATTCTGTTTTTTAACATAGACTACTTTGGGCTGGAAACTGACCTTTCTCAGATTCTAGCAAAAGAGTGTTTCCAACATCCTGAATTGAAAGTAATTTTTAACCCTTTGAGATGACTCCACACATCACTAAGCACTTTCACTGATAGCTTCTTTCCAATTTTTATCTGGGGATACTTGTTTTTTCACCATAGGCGTCTATGGGCTCCCAAATCTGCCTTTGCAGATTCTAACATAAAGGTTTTTCCAACCTGCTTAATCAAAGGAAAGTTGTTACTCTGTGAGATGAATCCACACATTACAAGGCAGTTTCACATATAGCTTCTTTCTAGTTTTTATCTGGGGTTGTTTTGTTTTTCACCAAAGACCTCTAAGGGCTATGAAAAGTCCCTTCACAGATTCTACCCAAAGAGTGTTTCAAATCTACTGTATGAAAAGAAAAATTAAAATCTGAGAGATGAATCCACACATCATAAAGGAGTTTCACAGATAGATTCTTTCTAATTTTTATCTGTGGACATTCCGTTTTTCACCATAGGTCACAAAGGGCTCCCAAATGTCCCTTTGCAGATTCTACCAAAAGAGTGTTTCCAACAGGCTAAATTGAAAGAAATGTTTAATTCTGTGAGATGAATCCACACATCACAAAGCAGTTCACAAACAGCTTCTCTCTAGTTTTTGTCTGGGGATACTGGTTTTTCACTCTATGCCACAATGGGCTCCAAAATATCTTTTTGTAGATTCTACAAAACAAGTGCTTCCAACCTGCTGAATCAAAGGAAAGTTTTAACTCTGTGAGATGAATCCACTCATCAAAAAAGCAGTTTAACAGATAGCTTCTTTCTAGTTTTTATGTGAAGATATTCAGTTTTTCATTACAGTCCTCAAGGGCTCCTAAGTGTCCCTTATCTGATTCTACAAAAAGAGTATTTGCAAGCTGCTGAATCAAAAGAAAGGTTTAACACTGTGAGTTAAATCCACACATCACAAAGCAGTTTCACAGATAGCTTCCTTCCAGTTTTTATCTGGGTATATTCAGTTTTACATCATAAGGCTCAATGGGCTCAGAAATGTCCCTTTGCAGATTCTACAGAACAAGCGTTTCCAGTGTGCAGAAACTAAAGAATGGTTTAACTCTGTGAGATGAATCTACGCATCACAAAGTAGTTTCACAGATAGCTTCTTTGAGTTTTTATCTGGGGAAATTTTTTTTTCACCATAGGCCTCAATGGGCCCCTGAATGTCCCTTGCAGATTCTACATAAGTATTTGCAACCTGCCCAATCAAGGAAATGGTGTAAATCTGTGAGATGCATCAACCCTTCACAAAGCAGTTTCACAGATTGCTCTTTTCTAGTTTTTATGTGGGGATATTCAGTTTTTCACCATATGCCTCAATCGGCTTTCAAATGTCTTTTCACAGATTCTGCCAAAAGAGTGTTTTCATATTGCTGAGTCAAAGATAGGTTTAATTCTGTGAGATGAATCAACACATCACAAAGCAGTTTCACAGATAGCGTCTTTCAATTTTTTATCTGGGAACATTTAGTTTTTCACCATAAGCTGCAAAGGGCTCCCTCATGTACCTCAACAGATTTTGTCAAAAAATATTTCCAACTTGCTCAGTCAAAACAAAGCTTTAACCCTGTGACATGAATCCTGTATCACAAAGAAGTCTCACAGTTAACTTCTTTCTAGTTCTTATCTGGGGATATTTGATATTTCACCATAGGCAGAAATGGGCTCCCAAATATTCCTTCACAGTTTCCAAAAAGGAGTGTCTGCAAATTGCTGAATCAAAAGAAAGGTTTAACTCTGTGAGACGAATCCACACATCACAAATTAGTTTCACAGATAACTTCTTTCTTGTTTTTATCTGGGGATATTTTGTTTTTTGTAAGACCTCAAAGGGATTTCAAATTTCCCTTTGCAGATTCTACAAAAATAGGGTTTCCAGCCCATTAAATCAGAAGAAAGGTTTAAAATTGTGAGATGAATCCATACATCACATAGTAATTTCACAGATAGCTTCTTTCTAATTTTTATCTGGGGATATTTGGTTTTTCACCAAAGGCCTCAATGGGCTCCCTAAGGTCCCATCTCAGGTTCTACTAAAAGAGTGTTTTCAACCACAGCTAAATAAACAGAAAGATTTAACTCTGTGAGATGAATCCACACATCACAAAGCAGTTATAACTATAGCTGTTTTCTAGTTTTTATCTGGGGATATTCAGCTTTTTTACTACAGTCCTCAAAGTGCTACCAAATGTCCCTTCACAGATTCTACAAAAGGAGTGTTTGCAACCTGCTTAAGCAAAAGATACCTTTAACCCTGTGACATGAATCTACACATCACAAAGCAGTTTAACATATAGCTTCTTTCTAGTTTTTATCCTGGGATATTTGGTTTTTCTCCATAGGCTACATTGGGCTTGGAATGTCCCTTCACAGATTCTAGCAACGGAGTGTGTGCAACCTGCTGAATCAAAGAAACGTTTAACTCTTTGCAAAGAATCTACAGGTCAGAAGCTACTTTTACAGATAGATTCGTTCTAGTTTTTATCTGGAGATATTCAGTATTTCACCATAGGCTTCAAAGAGCTCCCATATGTATCCTGGCAAATTATGCCAAAAGAGTGTTTCCAACCTGATGAATATAAAGAAAAGTTTAACTCTGTGAGATGAATCCATACATCACAAAGCAGTTTCAAATATAGCTTCTTTCTAGTTTTCATCTTAGAATGCTTGGTTTTTCACAATCAGCTTCTATGGGCTTCCAAATGTCCCTTCGCAGATTCTACCAGAAGAGTTTTTCAATCTGCAGAATTAAAAGAAAGGTTTAAATCAGTGAGATGAAACCTCACATCACAATCCAGTTTCATAGATAGTTTCCATCTAGTTTTTATCTGGGAATATTCAGTTTTTCATGACAGGTGTGAATGGGTTCCCAAATGTCCCTATACAGATTATAGCAAAAACATGTATCCAGCCTGCTGACTCAAAAGAAAAGTTTAACTCTGTGAGATGAATCCACGCATCCCAATGCAGTTTCAAAGATAATTTTTTCTAGTTTTTATCTTGGAATATTTGGTTTTAAACCATCAGTGTCAATGGGCTCCCAAATGTCCCTTTGAAGATTGTACCTAAAGTGTCTTTCCAACCTCCAGAATCAAAATGTATGTTTAACTCTGTGAGATGAATCCACACATTACAAAGGAGTTTTCCAGATAGCTTATTTCTAGTTTTTATCTGTTGATATTTAGTTTCTCACCATATGCCTCAATGGGCTCTCAAATGTCCCTTCACAGATTCTGAAAAGGAATTATTTGCAAACTCCTGAATCAAAGAGAAAGGTTTAAATTTGTGAGATGAATGCACACATCACAAAGTATTTTCAAAGATAGCTTCTTTCTAGTTTTTTTCTGGGGATATTCAGGCCACAGGCCTCTATGTGCTCCCAATTTTCCCCCTGTAATTCTATCCAAAGAGCATTTTCAAAAAGCTGAATCAAAAGAAAGCTTTATCTCTGTGAGATGAATGCACTCATAACAAAGCAGTTTCTCAGAAAGCTTCTTTCTAATTTTTATATGAAGATATTTCCTTTTTAAACATAGGCCTCAAAGAGCACGCAAATATCCCTATGCAGATGCTAACAAAAGAGTGTCTCCAAACTGCTCAATCAAAAGAAAGGTTTAATTATGTGAGAAGAATGCACACATCACAAAGAAGTTTCTGAGAAAGCTTCTTTCTAATTTTTATCTGAAGTTATTTCCTTTTTCACCACAGGCCTCAATGAGCTCCCAAAGTCCATTCGCGGATTCTACAAAAACACTGTTTCCAAACTGCTGAATCAAAAGAAAAGGTTATCTCTGTGAAAAGAATGAATACATCACAACGTGGTTTCTGAGAAAGCGTCTTACTAGCTTTTATCTGAAGATATATCCTTTTTCACCATAGGCCTCAATGCACTCCCAAATATCCCTTTGCAGATTCTACCAGAAGAGTGTTTCCAAACTGCTCAATCAAAAGAAAGTTTTAACTCTGTGAGAGGAATGCACAATCACAAAGCAGTTTCTCAGAAAATTTCTTCTAGTTTTTCTCTGAAGATGCTTCCTTTTTCTCAATAGGCCTCAATGCACTCCCATATGACCCTTTGCAGATTTTACAAAAACAATGTTTCCAAACTGCTCAATCAAAAGAAAGGTTTAACTCTGTGAGATGAATACACAAATCACAAAGAATTTTCCTAGAAAGCTTATTTCTTGTGTTTCTCTGAAGATATTTCCTTTTTCAACATAGGCCTAAATGCACTCCCAAATATCCCTTCACAGATTTTACAAAACCAGTGTTTCCAAACTACTCAATCATAAGAAAGGTTTATCTCTGTGAGAAGAATACCCATCTCACAAGTGGTTTTAGAGAAAGTTTGTTTCTAGTAATTCTCTGAAGATATTTCCTTGTTTAACATAAGCCTCAATGTGTGCCTAAATATCCCTTTGCAGATTATCCATAAACACTGTTTCTGAACTTCTCAATCAAAAGATAGGTTTAATTCTGTGAGATGAATGCACACATCACAAAGCAGTTTCCCAAAAGCTTCTTTCTATTTTTATCTGCAGATATTTCTTTTTTTCACCATAGGACTCAAAGCGCTCCCAAATATCCCTTCGCAGATTCTAACAAAACATTGTTTCCAAACTGCTCAATCAAAAGAAAGGCTTAACCCTGTGAGATTAATACACTCATCAAAAAGCAGTTTCTCAGGAAGCTTCTTTCTAGTTTTTCTCTGAAGATAATTCCTTTTTCACAATAGATGAAAACGCGCTCCCAAATATCCCTTCACAGATTATACCAAAACAGTGTTTCTGAACTTCTCAATCAAAAGATAGGTTTAACCCTGTGAGCTGAATGCACACATCACAAAGCAGTTTCTCAGAATGCTTCCTTCCAGTTTTTCCATGAAGATATTTCATTTTTCACAATAGGCCTCAAGGGTGCCCATATATTCCTTTGCATATTCTATAAAAACAGTGTTTCCAAACTGGCCAATCAATAGAAAGCTTTAACTTTGTGAGAAATATGCATACAACGCAAAGCAGTTTCGGAGAAACCTTCTTTTTAGTGTTTTTCTGAAGCTATTTCCTTTTTCACCATAGGCCTCAAAGCACTCCCAAATATCCCTTTGCAGATCTTACCAAAACAGTGTTTCCAACTGCTCAAACAAAAGAAGGGTTTAACTCTTTGAGATGAATGCGCTTATCACAATGCAGTTTCTCAGAAAGTTTCTTTCTAGTTTTTACTTGAGAATATTTTGATTTTCCCCATAGGCCTCAAAGCATTACCAAATATCCCTTCTCAGATTCTACAAAAACACTGTTCCCAAACTGCTCAATGAAAAGAAAGATTTAACTCCATGAGATGAATGCACTCATCACAAAGCAGTTTCTTAGAACACTTCTTTCTAGTTTTTATCTGAAGACATTTCCTTTTTAACCATAGACCCAAATATGTCCCGAAATATCTCTTCACAGATTCTACCAAAACAGTGTTTCTGCACTGCTCAATCAACAGAAAGGTTTAACTCTGTGAGATTAATGAACTCATCACAAACAGTTTCTCAAAGAGCTGCTTTCTACTTTTTATCTGAAGATATTTCCTTTTTCCCCATAGGCCTCAAAGCACTCCCCAATGTATCTTCACAGATTCTACCAAAACAGTGTTTCCAAATGGTTCAATTAAAAATAAGTTTAACTCTGTGAGATGAATGCCTACATCAGAAATCAGTTTTGCATTAAGCTTCTTTATCTCAAGATATTTCACTTTTCACCTTGGGTCTTAAAGTGCGCCCAGATATCTCTTCTTAGTTTTCACAATAACAGTATTGCCAAACTGCACAATCAAAACAAAGGTTTAACTCTGTGAGAAGAATGCACACATCAAAAAGTAGTTTCTCAGAAAGCCTCTTTCTAATTTTTCCCTTTAAATATTTCCATTTTCACAATAGGCCTCAATGCACTCTCATTTATCCCTTCACAGATTCTGCAAAAACAGTGCTTCCAAAGTGCCCAATCTAAAGAAAGGTTTAACTCTCTGAAAAGAATGCACACATCACAAAATGGTTTCTGAGAAATCTTCTTTCTAGTATTTATCTGAAGATATTTCATTTTTCAGCCTAGGCATCCATGGGCTCCAAAATGTCCCTTTGCAGATTATACAAAAACTGTGTTTCCAAACTGGTCAATCAAAAGAAAGGTTGAAATACCTGAGATGAATGCACTCATCACAAAGCAGTCTCTCAGAAAGCTTCTTTCTAATTTTTTTCTGAAGATATTTCCTTTTTCACTATAGGCCTCAATGTGTTCCCATATATCCCTTCATAGATTCTACAAAAACAGTGTTTCCAGACTGCTCAATCAAAAGAAAGGTTTAACTCTGTGAGAAGAATGCACACATAACAAAGCTGTTTCTGAGAGAGCTTATTTCTAGTTTTTATCTGAAGATATTTCCTTTTTTACTGTAGGCTCCAAAGAGCTCCCAAATATCTCTTTGGAGATTCTACCAAAACAGAATTTCCACACTACTCAATCAAAAGAAAGGTTTAACTTTCTGAAATAAATGCACATTACAATGAAGTTTCCCAGAATGCTTCTTTCTATTATTTATCTGAGGATATTTCGTTTTTCACAGTAGGCCTCAAAGCACTCCAAAATATCCCTTCTCAGATTGTACAAAAACACTATTGCAAAACTGCTCAATCAAAATAAAAGTTTAATTATGAGAATTGAATATGCTCAACACAAATCAGTATCCCAGAAAGCATCTTTCTAGTATTTATATGAAACTATTGGCTTTTTCACCATAACCCTGAAAGGGCTCCCAAATATTCCTTCTTAGATTTTACAAAAACAGTGTTGCCAAAATGCTAAATCAAAAGAAAGGTTTAATTCTGTGAGATGAATGCATACATCACAAAGCAGTTTCTCGGAAAGGTTCTTTCTAGTTTTTCTCTGAAGATATTTCCTTTCTCACCATAGGCCACTAACTGCTCCCAAATATCCCTTTGAAGATTCTACAGAAACAGTGTTTTAAACTGCTAAATCAAAAGAAAGATTTAACTCTGTGAGATGAATGCACTCACCACAAAACAGTTTCTCAGAAAGCTTCTTTCTAGTTTTCATCTGAAGATATTTCCTTTTTCACCATAGGCCTCAAAGCACTCCCAAATATATCTTCACAAATTCTAAAAAACAGTGTTTTTCCATATTGCTCAATTAAAAATAAGTTTAACACTGTAAGATAAATGAACACATCACAAAGTCGTTTCCCAGAAAGTGTCTTTGTATTCTTTATCTAAAGATATTTCCTTTTTCGACATAGGCCACAATGCACTCCAAAATATCCCTTTGCAGATTTTACCAAAACAGTGTTTCCAAACTGCTCAGTCTAAAGAAAGTTTTACCTTTGTGAGTTGAAGGCACACATCACAAAGCAGTTTCTCAGAAAGCTTCTTTCTAGTTTTTCCCTTAAGATATTTCGTTTTTCACAATAGGCCTAAATGCTCTCCCATATCTCCCTTTGCAGACTCTACAAAAGCAATGTTTTCAAACTGCTCAATCAAAAGCAAGGTTTAACTCTATGAGAAGAATGCACACAACACAAAGCAATTTCTCAAATAGCTTTTTTCTAGTTTTCATATGAAGATATTTCCTTTTTCATCATAGGCCTCAAAGTGCTCCAAAATATCTCTTCATAGATTCTCCATAGTGTTTCCAAACTGCAAATCAAAAGAAAGTTTGAACTCTTTAAGAGGAATGCATGCATCACAAAATAGTTTCTTATAAAGCTTCTTTCTAGTTTTTATCTAAAGATATTTATTTCTCACCATAGGCCTCAAAGCCCTCCCAAATATCCCTTCATGGATTCTTCAAAAATGGCATTTCCAAACTGCTCGATCAAAGAAAAGTTTTAAGTCTGTGAGAAGAATGACCACATCAAAAAGTGGTTTCTGAGAAAGCTTCTTTCTAGTAATTATCTGAAGATATTCACTTTTTTCACCATAGGTCTCAAAGCCCTCCCAAATATCCTTTCACAGATTCTACAAAAATGGTGTTTCCAAACTGATCAATCAAAGAAAAAAAAAAGGTTTAACTCTGTGAGAAGAATGCCCACATCACAACATGGTTTGTGAGAAGGCTTCTTTCTAGTAATTATCTGAAGATATTTCCTTTTTCACCATAGGCATCAATGCGCTCCCTAATATCACAGATTTTACCAAAAGAGTGTTTCCAAACTGCTTAATCAAAAGAATAGTTTAATTATGAGAGATAAATGCAGTCATCACAAAGTAGTTTCTTAGAAAGCTTCCTTCTAGGCTGGGCGCAGTGGCTCACGCCTGTAATCCCAGCACTTTGGGAGGCCGAGGCGGGCAGATCATGAGGTCAGGAGATCGAGACCATCCTGGCTAACAGTGAAACCCCGTCTCTACCAAAAATACAAAAAATTAGCTGGGTGAGGTGGAGGACGCCTGTAGTCCCAGCTACTCAGGAGGCTGAGGCAGGAGAATGGCATGAACCCCGGTTGGGGGGATTCTGCAGTGAGCCAAGATCCTGCCACTGCACTCCAACCTGGGCAACAGCGAGACTCTGTCTCAAAAAAAAAAAAAAAAGAAAGAAAGAAAGCTTCTTTCTAGTTTTCATCTGAAGATATTTCCTTTTTCACCGTAGGCCTAAACACACTCCCATATATCCCATTGCAGATTCTAGTAAAGCAGTGTTTCCAAACTGCTCAATCAAAAGCAAGGTTTAACTCTGTGAGAAGAATGCACACAACACAGAGTAATTTCTGAGATAGCTTTTTTCTAGTTTTTATCTGAAGATATTTCCTTTTTCACCATGGGCCTCAAAGTGCTCCAAAATATCTCTTTGTAGATTCTCCACAGTATTTCCAAACTGCAAATGAAAAGAAAGATTCAACTCTGTAAGAGGAATGCATGCATCACAAAATGGTTTCTCAGAAAGCTTCTTTCTAGTTTTTGTCTAAAGATATTTACTTTCTCACCATGGGCCTCAAAGCACTCCCAAATATCCCTTCACGGATACTTCAAAAATGTTGTTTCCAAACTGCTCAATCAAAGAAAAAGTTTAGCTCTGTGAGAAGAATGCCCATATCACAAAGCGGTTCCTGAGAAAGCTTCTTTCTAGTAATTATCTGAAGATATTTCGTTTTTCACTATAGGCCTCAAAGCTCTCACAAATATCCTTTCACAGATTCTACAAAAATGGTGTTTCCAAACTGCTCAATCAAAAAAAATAGGTTTAACTCTGTGAGAAGAATGCCCACACCACAAGGTGGTTTGTGAGAAAGCTTCTTTCTAGTAATTATCTGAAGACATTTCCTTTTTCACCACAGGCATCAATGCTCTCCTTAATGTTGCAGATTCTACCAAAACAATGTTTCCAAACTGCTCAATCAAAAGAATAGTTTAATTATGGGAGATGAATGCAGTCATAACAAAGTAGTTTCTTAGAAAGCTTCTTTCTAGTTTTCATCTGAAGATATTTCCTTTTTCACCATAGGCCTCAATGCGCTCCCAAATATCCATTCACAGATTCTACCAAAAGAGTGTTTCCAAACTGTTCAATCAAAAGAAGTTTAACTCTGTGAGATGAATGCACATATCACAGGGCAGTTTCTCAGAAAGCTTCCTTCCTGTTTTTCCCAGAAGATATTTCTTTTTTCACCGTAGTCCTCCAAGTGCTCCCAAATATCCTTACTCACATTATAGAAACACACTGTTGCCAAAGTGCTCAATCAAAAGAAATGTTTAACCCTGTTTGATGAATTTCCTCATCAAAGATCAGTTTCTCAGAAATTTCTTTCTAGTTTTTCTCTGAAGATATTTCCTGTTTCACCATAGGCCTCATGTGATCCAAAATATCCCTTTGCAGATTCTATAAAAACTGTGTTTCCAAACTGCTCAATCAAAAGAAAGCTTTAACTCTTAGAATAGAATGCCCACATCACAATGTGGTTTATGAGAAAACTTCTTTCTTCTTTTTACCTGAAGATATTTGCCTTTTCACCATTGGTCTCAAGGCACTCCCAAATATCTGTTCACAGATTCTGCAAAAACAGTGTTTCCAAATTGCTCAATCAAAAGAAAGGTTTAACTCTGTCAGATGAATGCACTCATCACAAAGCAGCTTCTCATAAACGTTCTTTTTAGTTTTTTTTCTGTTGATATTTCCTTTTTCACCATAGTCCTCCAAGTGTTCCCAAATATCCCTACTCAGGTTCAACAAAAACAATGTTGCCAAAGTGCTCAATCAAAAGAAATGTCTAACCCTGTGTGATGAATTCCCTCATCAAAAATCAGTTTCTCAGAAATTCCTTTCTAGTTTTTCTCTGAAGATATTTCCTGTTTCCCCATAGGCCACATGCAATCCAAAATATCCCTTTGCAGATTCTATAAAAACTGTGTTTCCAAACTGCTCAATCAAAAGAAAGATTTAACTGTGAGAGAAGAATGCCCAAATCACAATGTGGTTTCTGAGATAACTTCTTTCTTCTTTTTATCTGTAGATATTTCACTTTTCACCATCAGCCTCAAAGTGCTCCCAAATATCTGTTCACAGATTCTGTGAAAACAGTGCTTCCAAACTGCTCAATCAAAAGAAAGGTTTAACTCTGTGAGATGAATGCACTCATCACAAAGTAGTTTCTCAGAAAAGTTCTTTTTAGTTTTTTTTCTGTTGATACTTCCTTTTTCACCATAGGCCTCAAAGCACTCACAAATATCCTTGCACAGATTCTACCCAAACTGTGTTTCCAAACTGCTCAATCAAAAGAAAGTTTTAACTCTGTGAGATGAATTCACACATGACAAAGCAGTTTCCCAGACAGCTCCCTTTTAGTTTATATCTGAAGATATTTCCTTTTTCACCATATGCGTCAATGTGCTCCCAAATATCCCTCCTCAGAAAATGCCAAAATAGTGTTGCCAAACTGCTCAATCAAGAGACATGTTTAAATCTGTGAGATGAATACACACATCACAAAGCCATTTCTCAGAAAGCTTCTTTCTAGTTTTTATCTGAAGATATTTCCTTTTTTGCCATAAGCCTGAATGTGCTACCATATATCCCTCAGTAGAAGTTACAGATACAGTGTTTCCAAACTGCTCAATCAAAAGCTAATTTAAATTCTGTTAGAAAAATGCACACATCACAAAGCAGTTTGTGAGAAACCTTCTTTCTAGTATGTATCTGAAGATACTTCCTTTTTCACCATAGGCCTCAATGCACTCCCAAATATTCCTTCACAGATATTTCTAAAACAGTGTTTCCAAACTGCTTGATCATAAGAGAGTTTTAACCCTTTGAGACAAATGCACACATCACAAAGCAGTTTCTCAGAAAGCTTCTTTTAATTTTTCTCTTAAGATATTTTCTTTTTCACTGTAGGCCTCAATGCACTCCAATATATCCCTTTGTAGATTCTACAAAAACAATGTTTCCAGATGACTCAATAAAAAAAAAAGGTTTGACTCTGTGAGATGAATGCACCAGTCACCAGCAGTTTCTCAGAAAGCTTCTTTCTAGTTTTTATCTGAAGGTATTTTCTTTTTAACCATGGGCCTCAATGTGCTCCCAAATATCTTTTAGCAGATTCTACAAAAACAGTGTTTCCAAACTGCTCAATCAAAAGAAAGTTTTAACTGTAATGACGAATGCACACATCACAAAGAGCTTTGTCAGAATGCTTCTTTCCAGGTTTTATGTGAAGATATTTTGTTTTTCACCATAGTCCTCTATTGCTCCCAAATATCCCTTTGTGAATTCTACAAAAACAGTGTTTCCAAATGGCTCAATCAAAACCTTTGTGAGAAGAATATACACATCCTAAAGCAGGGTCTTAGAAAGCTTCTTTCTAGTATTTAACTGAAGATATCTCCTTTTACACCATAGACCTCAATGTGCTCCCAAATATCCCTTAGTAGGATTTACAGAAAAAGTGTTTACAAACTGCTAAATCAAAATAATGTTTTAAGACTATGAGAAGAATATGCACATCACAAAGCAGTTCCAGAAATATTCTTTCTAGTTTTTCTCTGAAGACATATCCTTTTTCACCATAGTCCTTGAAGTGCTCCCAAATATCTCTTCGCAGATTATACAAAAACAGGGTTTCCAAATTGTTCAATCAAAAGCTAGGTTAAACTATGTGAGAATAATGCACATATCACAAAGCAGTTTCTGAGAAAGCTTCTTACTAGTATTTACCTGGAGATATTTCTTTTTTCAACATAGGGATCAAATTGCCCCCAAATATCCTTTTGCAGATTCTACAAAAATAGTGGTTCTAAATTGCTCAATAAAATAAAAGTTCAACTCTGTGAGATGAAAGCACAAACCACAAAGCAGTTTCCTACAAATCTTTCTTCTACTATTAAGCTAAAGATATTTCCTTTTTCACCACAGGCCTCAAAGCAATCCCTAATATCCCTTCGCAGATTTTACAAAAACAGTTTGGCCAAACTGCTCAATTAAAAATCGTTTAGCTCAGTGAGATGAATGCACTCATTACAAAGAACTTTCCCAGAAAGCTTCTTTCTAGTTTTTATCTGAATACATTTCCATTTTCAACATAGGCCTCAATGTCCTCCCAAATATCCCTTTGAATATTCTAGAAAAGCAGTATTTCCAATCTGCTCAACCAAAAGAAAAGATTAACTCTGTGAGAAGAATGCACACATCACAAAGTTGTTTCTGAGGTAGGTTCTTTCTACCATTTATCTGAAGATAATTC
This sequence comes from Hylobates moloch, assembly GCF_009828535.3. Taxonomy (NCBI): domain Eukaryota; kingdom Metazoa; phylum Chordata; class Mammalia; order Primates; family Hylobatidae; genus Hylobates; species Hylobates moloch. The sequence goes on along the minus strand of NW_026652287.1, from coordinate 56,022,405 downwards.
CTTTTTCACCATAGGCCTGTAGGTGCTCCCATATATTCCTTTGCAGATATTTCCAAAACAGTGTTTCCAAATTACTCAATCATAAGAAAGGTCTAACTCTTCAAGACGAATTCACACGTCAGAAAGCTGTTTCTCAGAAAGCTTCCTTAAATTTTTCTCTGGAGATATTTCCTTTTTCACTGTATGCCTCAATGAACTCCAATATATATCTTCATAGAGTCTACAAACACAGTGTTTCCAAACTGCCTAATCAAAAGAAAAATTTATCTCTGTGAGAAGAATGCACACATTACATAGCTTTTCTGAGAAAACTTCTTTCTAGTTTTTATCTGAAGATATTTCCTTTTTCACCATAGGCCTCAAAACACTCCCAAATATTCCTTCACAGATTCTACATAAAGAGTGTTTCAAAACTGCTCCATGAAAAGAAAGGTTTAACTCTGTGAGAACAATGCAAACAACACAAAGGGGTTTCTGAGAATGGTTCTGTCTAGTATTTATCTAAAAATATTTTGTTTTTCACCATAGGCTTCAAAGCAATCCTAAATGTTCTTTTCCAGATTCTACAAAAACGGTGTTGCCAAACTTCTCAATCAGAAGAAAGTTTAAACTCTACATGATAAATGGACACATCACAAAGCAGTTTCTCAGGAGGTTTCTTTCTAGTTTTTTTCTGAAGATATTTCCTTTTTGAACATATGCCTCAGTGCACTCCCAAATATCACTTTGCAGATTCTACCAAAACAGTGTTTGCAATCTTCCCAATCAAAACATTTAACTCTGTGACATGAATGCTCACAGCACAGTTTCTCAGAAAGCTTCTTTCTAGTTTTTATCTGAAGATATTTCATTTTTCACCATAAGCCTAAAACTGTTCCCAAATATCCCTTCTTAGGTTCTAAAAACACTGTTGCAAAACAGCTCAATCAAAAGAAACGTTTAACTCTGTGAGATGAATGCACAAATCACAAAGTAGTTTCTCAGAAAGCTTCTTTCTGTTTTTTCTCTGAAGATGTTTCCTTTTTCGCCATAGGCTTCAATGCGCCCCCATATGCCCCTTGGTGGATTCTACCAAAACAGTGTTTCCAGACTGCTCAATCTAAAGAAAGGTTTAACTCCATGAGAAGAATGACCACATCACAAAGCAGTTTCTGAGAACGCTTCATTCCACTTTTTATCTGAAGATATTTCCTTTTTCACCATAGGCCTCAATGTGCTCCCAAAAATCCCTTGGTAGATTTTACAGAAAGAATGTTCCTAAACTTCTCAATCAAAATAATGGTTTAACTCTGTGAGATGAATGCACACATCACAAAGCAGTTTTCAGAAAGCTTCTTTCTAGTTTTCATCTGAAGATATTTCTGTTTTCAACATACACCTCCATGTGCCCCAAAATATCCCTTCACAGATTCTACAAAAACAGTGTTTCAAAACTGCTCAATGAAAAGAAAGGTTTAACTCTGTGAGAAGAATGCACATATCACAAAGCAGTTTCTGAGAAAGCTTCTGTCTAGTATTTATCAGAAGATATTTCCTTTTTCACCATAAGTCTCAAATGCTCCCAAGTATCCCTTCTCAGATTCTTCAAAAACAGTGTGCCCAAATTGCTCAATCAAAACAAACATTTAACTCAGTGAGATGAATGCACTAATCACAAAGCAGTTTCTCAGAAAGCTTCTTTATAGTTTTTCTCTGAAGATAATTCCTTTTTGACCATAAACGTCAATGTCCTCCCAAATATTCTTTCAAATATTCTTGAAAAACAGTATTTTCAATCTGCTCAATCAAAACAAAATCAAAAGCTCCCATATATCCCTTGGTATAACTTACAGAAATAGTGTTTCTGAACTGTTCAATCAAGAACAAAGTTAAACTTTGTGAGAAGAACATACACATTACAAAGCAGTTTCTGAGAAAGCTTCTTTCGAGTATTTATCTGAAGACATTTCCTTTTCCCCCATAGGCCTCAAATCTCTCACAAATATCCCTTCACGGATTGTACAAAAACCGTGTTTCCAACTTCTCAATCAAAAGCAAGGTTTAACTCTGAGGTGAATCCACAAATTACAAAGCCATTTCCCAGAAAACTTATTTCTTGTAATTGCCTGAAGATATTTACTTTTTCACCACAGGCCACAAAGTACTCCCAAATATCCCTTCTCAGATTCCAAAAACAGTGTTGCCAAACTGTTCAATCAAAGGAAATGTTTAACTCTGTGAGATGAAAGCATCCATCACAAAGCAGTTTCCCAGAAACTTTCTTTCTTGTTTTTATCTGAAGATATTTCCTTTTTCAACATAGACCTCAATGTCCTCCCAAATATTCCTTCAAATATTCTAGAAAAACAGTATTTCCAATCTGCTCAGTCAAAACAAAGATTTAACTCTGTGAGAAGAATGCACACCCCACAAAGTAGTTTCTCAGAGAGCATCTTTCTAGTTTTTTCTGAAGATATTTCGTTTTTCACTGCAGGCTTCAAACCATTCCAAAATATCCCATCACAGATTCTACAAAAATTGTGTTGCCCAATTGCTCAATCAAAAGAAATGTTTATATCTGTGATATGAATGCACTTATCACAGAGCACTTCCACAGAAAGCTGTTTTTAGTTTTTATCTGAAGATATTTCCTTTTTCACCATAGGCCCCAAAGCATTCACAAACATCACTTCTAAGAATCTGCAATAAAATTGTTGCCAAACTACTCAATCAAAATATAATTTTAACTCTGTGAGATGAATTCATTCATCACAAATCAGTTTTTAAAACAGCTTTTTTATAGTTTTTTTCTGAAGATATACTTTTTCATCATAGGCCTCAATGCGCTTCAAAGTATCCCTTTGCACATTCTACCAAAACGGTGTTTCCAAACTGCTCAATCCAAAGAAAGGTTTAACTCAGTGAGATGAATGCACACTTCACAAATGGGTTTCTGAGAAAGCTTCTTTCTAGTACTTATCTGAAGGTATTTCTTTTTTCACCATAGGCCTCAATGTGCTCCAAATATTCCTACAAAGATTTTACAAAAACTGTGTATCAAAACTTATTAATGTAAAGAATGGTTTAACTCTGTCAGATGAATGAAGTTATCACAAAGCAATTTCACAGAAAGCTTATTTCTAGTTTTTATCTGAAGTTATTTCTTGTTTCATCTTGGGCCTCAAAGTGCTCCCAAATATCACTATGTAGATTCTACAAAAACATTGTTTCCAAATGGATCAATAAAAAACTGTTTATCTCTGTGAGGCAAATGCACACATCACAAAGCAATTTCTCAGAAAGCTTCTTTCTTTTTTTATTTGAAGATATTTCCTTTATATCCATATATCCCTGTGTAGATTCTGCAAAAAGAGTGTTTCCAAACTGCTCAATCAAAAGAAAGGTTTAACTCTGTGATAAGAATCCGCACATCACAAAGCAGTTTCTGAAAAAAGCTTCTTTCTAGTATTCATCTGAAGATATTTCCTTCTTCAACATTGGCCTCAAAGTGCTCCCAAATACCCTTTCACAGATTCTAAAAAAACGTATTTCCAAACTGCTCAATCCACAGAGAGTTTTAACTCTGTGAAATGAATGCACACATCACAAAGCAGTTTCTCAGAAAGTTTATTTCCCGTTTTTCTATGAAGGTATTTCTTTTTTCACCACAGGCATCAATGCCCTCCCGTATATCCCTTCATAGATTCTACAAAACAAGTGGTTCCAAATGGTTAATCAAAAGAACAGTTTAACTCTGAGAGAAGACTGCACACATCACAAGTGGTTTCTGAATAACCTTCTTTCTACTTTTTATCTGAAGATATTTCCTTTTTCACCATTGGCCCAAATTCTCTCCCATATATCCCTTGGTAGATTCTACCAAAACAGTGTTTCCAAACTGCTCAATCAAAAGAAAGGTTTAACTCTTTGAGAAGAATGCACACATCACAAAGCAGTTTCTGAGAAAGCTTCTTTCTTCTTTTTTATCTGAAGATACTTCCATTTTCATGATAGGCCTCAAATCGCTCACAAATATTCCTTCGTGGATTCTACAAAAACAATGTTTCCAAATTTCCCAATCAAAAGAAAGGTTAAACACTGTGAGATGAATGCACACATGACAAAGCAGTTTCCCAGAAAGCTTCTTTCTACTTTAATCTGAAGATATTTCTTTTTTCACCATAGGCGTAAAGCTGCTCCCAAATATCCCTTCACAGTTTCTACAAAAACAGGGTTTCCAAACTGCCCAATCCAAAGAAAGGTTTAACTCTGTGAGATGAATGCACACATCACAATGCTGTTTCTCAGAAATTTTTCTAGTTTTTATTTGAACATATTTCCTTTTTCACCATAGGCCTCAATGCCTTCCCAAATATCCTTCACAGATTCTATGAAAACAGTGTTTTCAAACTCCTCCATGAGAAGAAAGGTTTAACTCTGTGAGATGAATGCACCCATCACAAAGAAGTTTCTCACAAAGCTTCTTTCCAGATTTATCTGAATATACTTCCTTTTTCACTGTAGGCCTAAATGCACTCCCAAGTATCCCTTCACAGATTCTAGAAAACCAGTTTCCAACTGGTCCATTAAAAGAAAATTTATGTCTGTCGTTGTTGGACATTTGGGTTGGTTCCAAGTCTTTGCTATTTTGAATAGTGCCACAATAAACATACGTGTGCATGTGGCACATATACACCATAGAATACTATGCAGCCATAAAAAATGATGAGTTAATGTCTTTTGTAGGGACATGGATGAAACTGGAAAACATCATTCTCAGTAAACTAACACAAGGACAAAAAAGCAAACACCGCATGTTGTCACTCATAGGGGGGAATTGAACAATGAGAACTCCTGGACACAGGAAGGGGAACATCACACTCCGGGGACAATTGTGGGTTGGGGGGAGGTGGGAGGGACAGCATTAGGAGATATACCTAATGCGAAATGACGAGTTAATGGGTGCAGCAAACCAACACAGCACATGGATACATATGTAACAAACCTGCACATTGTGCACATGTACCCTAAAACCTAAAGTATAATAATAAAAAACAAAAACAAAAAAAAATTTAACTGTGTGAGAAGATGCACACATCACAGTGCAATTTCTCAGAAAGCCTCATTCTAGTATTTATCTGAAGATGTTTTCTTTTTCACAATAGGCCTCAATGTGGTCACAAAAATCTCTTCTACAAAAACAATGTTTCTGAACTGCTCAATTAAAAGAAATGTTTAACTCTGTGAGATGAAAGAAAACATCACAAAGCAGTTTCTCAGAAAGCTTCTTTCTAGTTTTCATATGAAGATATTTCCATTTTCACCATTGACCTCAATGTGCTCCCAAATATCCCTTCACAAATTCTACAAAATCAGTGTTTCCATACTCGTCAATCAAAAAACATTATAATTCTGTGAGATGAATGCAGACACCATAGAGCAGTTTCTGAGAAATCCTCTTTCTAGTTTTTATATGAAGATATTTCCTTTTTCACCTTAGGCCTCAATGTGCTCCCATATATCCCATGACACATTATGCAAAAACAGTGTTTCCAAGCAGCTTTATCAAAATACGGTATTAACTCCATTAGAAGAATGAGCACATCACAAAGCTGTTTCTCAGAAATCTTCCTAGTTTTCATCTGAGGGTATTTCCTTTTTCACCATAGGCCTCAATGCATTCCCAAATATACCTTTGCAGAATCTACAAAAAGAGTGTTTCCAAACTGCTCAATCAATAGAAAGATTTAAATATGTGAGATGAATGCACCCACCACAAAGCAGTTTCTCACAAATCTTCTCTCTAGATTTATCTCAAGATATTTCCTTTTTCACCATAGGCCTCAAAGCAGTCCCAAATACTCCTTCAAAGTTTCTACAAAAACAGTGTTTCCAAACTGCTCAATGAGAAGAAAGGTTTAACTCTGTGAGATTAATGCCCCAATCACAAAGCAGTTTCTCACAAAGCTTATTTCTAGATTTATCAGAAGGTGTATCCTTTTCCTCTGTAAGCCTCAATGTGCTCCCAAATATGCTTTTGCAGATTCTACAAATGCAGTCTTTCCAAACTGCTCAATGAAATGAAAAGATTAACTCTGTGAGATCAATGCACACATCACAAATCAGTGTCTCAAAAAGCTTCTTTCTAGTTTTTATCTGGAGATATTTCCTTTTCCACCATAGGCTTCAAGGCACTCCCTAATATCCCATCACAGATTCTCCAACAATAGGGTTTCCAATATGCTCAATCAAAAGAAAGTTTTAACCCTGTGAGATGAATGCACACATAACAACGCAATTTCTCAGAAAGCTTCTTTCTGGTATTCATCTGAAGATATTTCCTTTTTCTCCATACTCCTCAATGCACTCCCAAATATCCCTTCAAAATTAATACAAAATCAGTGTTTCCAAACTGGTCAATCAAAATAAAGCTTTAACTCTGTGAGATGAATGCACACATAACAAAGCAGTTTCCCAGAAAGCTCCTTGTACTTTTTATCTGATGATATTTTCTTTTTCACCATAGGCTTTAAAGCACTCCCAAATATCCCTTCTCAGATTCCACAAAAAGAGTGTTGCCAAACTACTCAATCAAAAGAAAGGTTTAAATCTTTGAAATGAATGCACTAATCACAAGGCAGTTTCTCAGAAAGCTTCTTTGTGGCTTTTATCTGAAGATATTTCCTTTTTCTCATTGGCCTCATGCACTCCCAAATTTCCTTTCACAGATTCTACCAAAACAGTGATTCCAGACTGTGCAATCAAGAGAAAGTTTTAACTCCGGGAGATGAATGCACAAATCACAAGGAAGTTGCTCAGAATGCTTCTTTCTAGTTTTTCTCTGAAGACATTTCTTTTTTCACAATAGGCCTCATCCACTCCTATATATCACTTCATAGATTCTACAAAAAGAGTGTTTCCAGACTGTTCAATCAAAAGAAAGTTTTAACTTTGTGTGAAGAATGCACACATCACAAAGTGGTTTCTTAGAAAGCTTCTTTCTAGTTTTTATCTAAAGATATTTATTTTTTCACCATAGGCCTCAATCTGATCCCAAATATCCCTATGCAGATTCTACAAATCAGTGTTTCCAGACTGGTCAAACAAACAAACGAACAAACTAACTAACAAAAAACGTTTACCTCTGTGAGAAAAATGCACACATCTCAAAGCAGTTTCTAGGAAAGCTTCTTTGCAGTTTTTGTCTGAAGATATTTCATTTTTCACCATAGGCCTCAAAGCACTCCCAAATATCCCTTTGCAGATTCCACAAAAATAGTGTTGCCAAACTGCTCAATCAAAAAAAGTTTATCTATGTTAAATGAATGCACACACGACCAAGCAGTTTCTGAGAAAGCTTCTTTCTAGTTTTTATCTAAAGATATTTCAATTTACAGCACAGGTCTCAAGGCAATGCAAACTAACCCTTCACAGATTCTACAAAAACAATGTGTCCAAGCTGCTTAATCAAGAGAAGGGTTTAACTCTCTGTGATGAATGCACTCATCACAAAGCAGTTTCTCAGAAAGCTTCTTTCTAATTTTTTCTCAAGATATTTTCTTTTTCTCAGTAGGCCTTGCAGATTCTACAAAAATAGTGTTGCCAGCTGCTCAATGAAAAGAAATCTTTAACTCTGTGAGATGAATGAACTCATTGCAAAGCAGTTTCTCAGAAACATTCTTTGTAGTTTTCATCTGAAGATATTTCCTTTTTCACCATAGGCCTCAAAATGCTCACAAATATCCCTTCACAGATTCTACAAAAACAGTGTTTCCAAAATGATCAATCAAAAGAAAACTGAAACTCTGTGAGATGAATGTACACATCACAAAGCAGATTCCCAGAAAGCTTCTTTCTAGTTTTTATCTGATGATATTTCCTTTTTCACCATAGGCCTCAAACCACTCCCAAATATAGCTTCCCAGATTTTGCAAAATCAGTGTTGCCAAACTGCTCAAGCAAAAGAAAGTTTTACCTCTGTGAGATGAATGCACTCATCACAAAGAAGTTTCAAAGAAAGCGTCTTTCTAGTTTGTATCTGAAGATATTTCATTTTTCAACATAGGCCTCAATGAGCTCCCAAATATCACTTCACAGGTTCTACCAGTGTTTCCAAACTGCTCAATAAAAAGAAAGTTTTAACCCTGTGAGCTGAATGCACACATCACAAAGCAGTTTCTCAGAATGTTTCCTTCCAGTTTTTCTCTGAAGATTTCCTTTTTCACCATGAGCCTCAAGATGCTCCCATGTATCTGTTCATAGTTCCTACAAAGACAGTGTTTCCAGACTGCTCAATCAAAAAAAAGTTTTAACTCTGTGAGATGAATGCACACATCACAAAATGGTTTCTCAGAAAGTTTCTTTCTAGTTTTTATCAGAAGATATTTCTTTTTTAACCGTAGACCTCAATGCGCTCCTAAATATCCCCTTGCAGATACTTCTAAAACAGTGATTCCAAACTGTATAATCAAAAGAAAGGTTTAGCTCAGTGAGAAGAATGCACAGATCACAAAGCAGTTTCTGAGAAAGCTTCTTTCTATTATTTATCTGAAGATATTTCCTTCTTCAGCATAGGCCTCAAAGTGCTCCAAAATACCCCCTTGCAAATTCTACAAAAACCATGTTTCCAAACTGCTCAATCAAAAGAATGGTTTAACTCTGTCAGATATATGCACACCTCACAAAGCTCTTTCTCAGGATGTTTCTTTCCAGTTTTTCTATGAAGATATTTCCTTTTTCAACATAGGCGTCAATGCCCTCTCATATATCCCTTCATAGTTTCTACAAAAACAATGGTTCCAAACTGCTCAATCAAAATAATGGCTTAATACTGTGAGATGAATGTCCACATCAAAAAACAGTTTCTCAGAAAGCTTCTTTCTAGTTTTTATCTGATTTTATTTCCTTTTTCAACCCTAGGCCTTAAAGAGCTCTCAAATATCCCTTCTGAGATTCCACAAAAAGAGTATTTCCAAACTGCTCAATGAAAAGGAAGGTTTAACTCTGGGAGATAAATTCAATCATCACAAAGTACTTTCTCAAAAGCTTCTTTCTAGATTTTATCTGAAGATATTTCCTTTTTCACCATAGGCCTCAGTGCATTCCCAAATATCCCTTCACAGATTCTACCAAAACAGTGTTTCCAAACTGCTCAAACCAAAGAAAGTTTTAACTCTGCGAGATCAATGCACACATCAGAAAGCAGTTTACCAGAATGCATCTTTCCAGAAACATCCCTTTGCAGATTCCACCAAAACAGTGTTTCCAATGTGCTCAATCAAAACAATGTTTTAACTTTTGAGATTAATGCACAAATCACAAAGCAATTTCCTACAAAGCTTCTTTCTAATTTTTATCTGAAGGCATTTCCTTTTTCACCTAGGCCTTAAAGCACTCCAAAATATCCCCTCTCAGAATCCACAAGAAGACTGTTGCCAAACTGCTCAATCAAAAGAAAGTTTTAATTCAGTGAGATGAAGGCATTAATCACAAAGCAGTTTCTCAGAAAGCTTCTTTCTAGTTTTTATCTCAACATACTTCTTGTTTCTCCTTAGGCCTCAAAGTGCTCTGAAATATCCCTTAGCAGATTTTACAAAAACAGTGTTTACAAACCACACAATCAAAAAAATTTATCTCTGTGAAAGAAATGCCCATATCAGAAAGCTTCTTCCTATTTTTAATCTGAAGATATTTCCTTTTTCACCATAGGCCTCAATGTGCTCTCATATATCTCTGTGTAGATTCTACAAACACAGTATTTCCAAACTGTTCTATCAAAAGAAATGTTTACTTCTGTGAGAAGAATGCACATATCACAATGCAGCTTCTGAGAAACTTCTTTCTTCTTTTTATCTGAAGATATTTCCATTTTCACCATAGTCCTCAAAGTGCCTCCAAATATCCCCTCACAGATTCCACAAAAACAGTGTTTCCAATTTCCTCAATCAAATGAAAGATTTAACTCTGTCAGAAGAATGCACAAAGCACAAAGTGGTTTTGGAGAAAGCTTCTTTCTAGTATTTATCTGAAGATATTTCCTTCTTCAGCATGGGCCTCAAAGCACTCCGAAATACCCCTTTGCAAATTCCACAAAAACAGTGTTTCTAAACTGCTCAATCAAAAGAATGGATTAACTTTGTGAGATGAATGCACACATCACAAAGCAGTTTCTCAGAAAGTTTCTTTCCAGTTTTTCTATGAAGATATTTCCTTTTTCTCCACAGGTGTCAGTCCCCTCCCATATATCACTTCATAGGTTCTACAAAAACAGTGGTTCCAAACTGCTTAATCAAAAGAATGGTTTAACTCTGAGAGAGGAATGTCCACATCACAAAGCAGTTTCTGAAAAAAATTCTTCCTACTTTTTATCTGAAGATATTTCCTTTTTCACCATAGGCCTCAATGCTCTTCAATATATCCCTTCCTAGATTTTAAAAAAACAATGTTTCCAAACTGCTCAATCAAAAGAAAGGTTTAACTCTGTGAGAAGAATGCAGACATCACAAAGCAGTTCCTGAGAAAGTTTCTTTCTACTTTTTATGTGAAGATATTTCCTTTTTAACCATAGATCTCAATGCGCTCCCAAATATCCCTTCACAGATACCTCAAAAACTGTGTTTTCAAACTGCCCAATGAAAAGGAAGTTTTAATTCTGTGAGATGAATGGACACATCACAAAGCAGTTGCTCAGAAAGCTTCTTTCTACTTTTTATCTGAAGATATTTCCTTTTTTCACCATAGGCCTCAAATGGATCCCAAACATCACTTCGCAGATTATACAAACACACGGTGTCCAAACTTCTCTATCAAAAAAAAAGTTTTAACTCTGAGAAATGAATGGAAACATCACAAAACAGTTTCCCAGAAAGCTTCTTTCTAATTTTTATCTGAAGATATTTCCTTTTTCATTCAAGGTCTTGTAGCACTCCCAAGTATCCCCTCTTAGATTCCACAACAATGTTGTGAAACTGTTCAATCAAAAGAAAGGTTTAACTCTGTGAGATGAATGCACACATCACAAAGCAGTTTCTCAGAAAGCTTCTTTCTATTTTTTATCTGAAGACATTTCCTTTTTCACCATAGGCTTCAATGTGCTCCATATATCTCTTTGTAGATCCTACGAAAACAGTGTTTCCAGACTGCTCAATCAAAAGAAAGGTTTAACTCTGTTAGATAAGTGTACTCATCACAAAGCCATTTCTCAGAATGTTTCCTTCTAGTTTTTATCTGAAGATAATTCCTTTTTTATCATAGGCCTGAAAGCACTCCAAAAAATCTGTTCGCAGATTCTACCAAAACAGTGTTTCCAATCTGCTCAAACTATAAGTTTAACTCTGTGAGATGAATGCACACATCTCAAAGCAGTTTTGCAGAAAGCTTCTTTCCAGTTTTTCTCAAACATATTTCCTTTTTCAACATAGGCCTCTAATGGCTCCCAAATATCCCTTTGAAGATTCTACAAAAGAAGTGTTTGCAAACTGCTCAATCAAAAGAAAGTTTTAAGTCTGTGAGATGAATGCACTCATCACAAAACAGTTTCTCTGAAAGCTTCTTTCTAGTTTTTCCCTGAAGATATTCTTTTTGCACCAAAGGCCACGATGCATTCCCAAATATCCCTTCACAGATTCTACCAAAACAGTGTATCCAAATTGTTCAAAGAAAAGAAGAGTTTAACATTGTCAGAAGAGTCCACACATCACTAAGCGGTTTTTGAGAAAGATTGTTTCTACTTTTTTCTGAAGACATTTACTTTTTCACCATAGGCCTCCAAGCACTCCCAGATGTCCCTTCACAGATTCTACAAAAACAGTGTAACCAAACTGCTCAATCAAAAAAAGTTTAACTCTGTGTGGTGAATGCACACATCACAAAGAAGTTTCCCAGAAAGCTTCTTTCTATTTTTTTATCTGAAGATATTTCCCTTTTCACCATAAGCTTCAATGCACTCCCATATATCCCTGCATAGATTCTGCAAAAACAGTGTTTCCAAATTGCTCAATCAAAAGAAAGGTTAAAATCTGTGAGAAGAATGCACACATCACAAAGCAGTTTCTCAGAAAGCTTCTTTCTAGTTTTTATCTTTGAATATTCCATTTTTCACAGTGTGCTACAATGGGCTTACAAGTGTCCCTTGGCAGATTCTAGCAAAACAGTGTTTGAAACCTGCTGAATCCAAAGAAAGGTTTAACCCTTTGAGCTGAATATACACTTAACAAAGCAGTTTCACAGATAGCTTCTTGATGCTTTTTATGTGGGGATATTTTGTTTTTCACCATAAGCCTGTATTGGCTAATACATGTTCCCTCACAGATAATATCTAAAGAGTGTTTCCATCCTGGTGTATCAAAAGAAAGTTTTAACTCTGTGCAATGAATCCACACATCACAGAGCACTTCACAGACAGCTTCTTTCTAGTTTTTATCTGAGGATATTTTGTTTTTCACAATAGGCCACAAGGGGCTCCTTAATGTCCCTTCACAGATTCTGCAAAACGAGTGTTTCAAACATGCAGAATGAAAGGAAAGGTTTAAGTCTGTGAGATAAATCCACACATCAGAAAAGCTGTGTCACTCATCAGTTCTTTGCAGTTTTTATCTGGGGATATTTATTTTTCACCGCAGGCTTAAAAGATCTCCCAAATATTCCTTTGCAGATTATTCAAAAAGAGTTTTTCCATCCTGCTGAATCAATAGAAAGATTTACCTCTGTGAGATAAATGCAGAAATCACAAAGTAGTTTCAGAAATGCCTTCTTTCTAGTTTTTATCTGGGGATATCCCTTTTATCACCATAGGCCTCAATAGGCTGTGATATGTCCCTATGCAGATTCTACAAAAAGAGTGTTTACAACCTGCTGAATCAAAAGAAATGTTTAATTCTGTGAGATAAATCCCAACATCAAAAAGCAGTTTCACTGACAGCTCCTTTTTAGTTTTTATCTTGGGATATTGTGTTTGCAATCTTAGGCCTCAATGGGCTCTGAAATATCCCATTGCCAATTCTACAAAACGAGTGTCTCCAACCTACTGAATCAAAAAAAAGTGTTTATGTCTGCGAGACAAATCACACATCACAAAACAGTTTCACAGATAGCTTCCCTCTGGTTTTTTATCTGGAAATATTGAGTTGTTCACCATGGGATCCAATAGGCTCCACAATGTCCCTTGACAGAGTCTACAAAATGAGTGATTCCAACCTGATCAATCAAAACAAACGTTTAACTCTGTGACATGAATCCACACTTTACAATGCAATTTCACAGACAGCTTCTTTCTAGTTTTTATCAAGATATATTCAGTTTTTCACAATAGGCCTTTAAGGGATCCCAAATGTCCCTTGGCAGATTCTACCAAAAGAGAGATTCCAACTTTCTGAATCAATGTAAAATTTTATCTCTGTCAGATAAATCCAGACATTACAAATAAGTTAAACAGATAGCTTCCTTCTAGTTTTTATCTGGAGTTTTTGAGTTTTTCACCACAGGCCTCTATGGGCTCTTGAATGTCCCTTCACAGATGCTAACTAAAGAATGTTTCATACCTGCTGTGTCAAAAGAAAGTTTTAACTGTGTGAGATGAATCCATACATCTCAAAGCAGTTACATATTTAGCTTTCTTCTACTTTATATCTGGCAATATCCTATTTTTCACCATAGGCCTTTATGGGCTCCTAAATGTCCCTTCACAGATACTATCTAAATAATGTTTCAAACATGCTATGTTGACAGAAAGTTTTAACTCTATTAGCTGGATAAACACATCCCAAACAGTTTCACAGAGCATTTCCTTCCAGGTTTTATCATCTGGGGATTTTTGGTTTTTCATTATAGGCCTCAAAGCTCTCTCAAATGTCCCTTCACAGATTCTACAAAAAGGTGTTTCCAACTTGAAGAATCAAAAGAAAGGTTTAATTCTGTGAAATGAATCCACACATCACAAAACGGATTAATGGATAGCTTCTTTCTAGTTTTTATTTTGAAATATTTGCTTTTTTTTTTTTTACTCTAGACTACAGTGGGCTCAAAAATCTTTTTTTTTTTTTTTGAGATGGAGTCTCGCTCTGTCACCCAGGCTGGAGTGCAGTGGCACAATCTCAGCTCACTGCAGGCTCCACCTCCCAGGTTCACGCCATTCTCCTGCCTCAGCCTCTCCGAGTAGCTGGGACTACAGGTGCCCGCCGCAATGCCCAGCTAATTTTTTGTGTTTTTAGTAGAGACAGGGTTTCACCGTGGTCTCGATCTCCTGACCTCATGATCCTCCTGCCTCGGCCTCCCAAAGTGCTGGGATTACAAGCGCGAGCCACTGCACCCAGCTCAAAAATCCTTTGTAGATTCTAGCAAAAGAGTGTTTCCAACATGCTGAGTCAAAAGAAAGGTTTAAGTCTTTGAGATGAACCCACACATCACTAAGCAGTTTCAAAGATAGCTTCTTTCTGGTTTTTATCTGGGGATATTCAATTTTTCATCATAGGCTTTAATGGGCTCCCAAATGTCACTACACAGATTACAAAACATAAGTATTTGCAACCTGCTGAATCTATAAGAAAGGTTTAACACTGTGAGATGAATCCACACATATGAAAGCAGTTACACAGATAGCTTCTTTCTAGTTTTTATCTGGGGATATTCAGTTTTTCACCTTAGGCCTCTCTGGGCTCCCAAATATCTTTCCACCAATTCTACACAACAAGTGTTTCCAAGATACTGAATCAAAAGAAATGTTTAACTCTGTGAGATGAATCCACATATCACAAAGCAGTTTCATTGATGCCTTTTTTCTAGTTTTTAATCATTGGATATTCTGTTTTTCACCATAGGCCTCTAAGGGCTCCCAAACGTCCTTTGGCAGAATCTCCAAAAACAGGGTTTCCAACCTGCTGAATCAAAAGAAAGGTTTAACTCTGTGAGGTGAATCCACACACTACAAAGCAGTTTCACAGATAGTTTCTTTCTAGTTTTTATCTGGGGATATTTTATTTTTCACTGTAAGCCTCAAGGCACTCAAGCCGGTTGGAAACACTTGTTTGGCAGAGGCTGCGAAGGGAGATTTGGAAGCTTTTTGAGGCCTATGGTGAAAAACAGAATATCCACAGATAAAAACTACAAAGTAGTTATCTGTAAAACTGCTTTGTGATGTGTGGCTTCATCTCACAGAGATAAGCCTTTCCTTTGATTCAGCAGGTTGGAAACACTGGTTTTGTAGAAACTGAGAAGGGATATTTTGAAGCCCATTGAGGCCTATGGTGAAAAAAGAAATATCCCTAGTTCAAAACTAGAAGGAAGATACCTGTGAAACTGCTTTGTGGTGCGTGGATTCACCACTCATAGTTAAACTTTTCTTTTGATCCAGCAAATTTGAAATATTCTTTAGGTAGAATATGTGTAGGGTCATTTGGGAGAATGTAGAGGCCTACCTGCTTAATCAAAATAACTGTTTAACTCTGTGAGATGAATCCACATATCACAGAGCAGTTTCACAGATAGGTTTTTTCTTGTTTCTTTTCTGGGAATATATGGTTTTTCACCATAGGTCTCAATGGGCTTCCACATGTCCCTTTCCCAATTTTACAAAAGGAGTGTTTCCAAACTGCTGAACAATAGAAAAGTTTCACCCTCTGAGTAGAATCCACTCATCACTAAGTAGTTTTACTAAAAGCTTCTTTCTAGCTTTTATCTTTGAATATTCAATTTTTCACAATGTGCTACAATGGGCTCTCAATTGTCCTTTCTCAGATACTAGCAAAGGAATGTTTGCAACCTGCTGAATCAAAAGAGAGGTTTAACTCTCTGAGATGATTCCACACATAACAAAGCAGGTTCACAGATAGCTTATTTCTAGTTTTTATCTTTGGATGTTCAGTTTTTCAACATTGGCTTCTATGGGCTTTCAAATGTCCCTTCACAGATTCTAACTAAAGACTGTTTCAATCCTGCTGTATCAAGACAGATTTAACCCAGTGGGATGAATCCACACATCACAAAGCAATTTCACCCACAGCTCCTTTCTAATATTTATTTGTGGATATTTGGTTTTTCACCATAGGCCTCAAAGGACTTTGCAGTTTCTACCAAAAGAGTGTTTCCCACATGTTGCTTTCAGGAATTTTTTACCTCTTTGAGATGAATCCAGACCTCACAAAGCAGTTCACAGATGACTGGTGATATTCTCTCTTTCACCATAGGCCTCAATGGGCTTCCAAATATCCCTTAGCATATTATACAAAAGGAGTGTTTGCAACCTGCTAAATGAAAAAGAAAAGTTTACATCTGTGGAATGAATCTACACATCAAAAAGAAGTTTCATTAATAGCTTCTATCTAATATTTATCTTGGGATATTCAATTTTTTAACATAGGCTACAGTGTGCTGGCAAATTTCCTTTCTCAGATTCTAGCAAAAGAGTGTTTCCAACTGCTGAATCAAAAGAGAGGTTTAGTTCTGTGAGATGAATCCATAGATCACAAAGCAGTTTCACAAAGATATCTTAACTACAAAGATATCTTCTTTGTAGCTTTTATCTTTGGTTACGCAGTTTTTCGTTATAGGCCTCAATGGGCTCCCAAATATGTCTTTGCAGATTCTACCAAAAGAATGCTTCCAACATGCTGAATCAAAAGAGAGGCTTAAGTCTAAGGTAAATCCACACATCATAGAGCACTTTCACAGTTAGCTTCTTCTTGATATATCTGGGGAAATTACGGTTTTTACCACATGCCTCAAAGGGCTTCAAAGTGTCCCTTCACAGAATCTACCAAAACAGTGTTTCCAAACTTCTGAATCCACATGTCACAACACTGTTTCATGAGATCTTCTTTCTAGTTTATATCTACGGAATTTTGGTTTTTCACCATAGGCCTCAAAGGGCTCCAAAATGTCCCTTCAGAGATCCTACCAAAAGAGTGTTTCCCATCTGCTGAATCAAACAATAGGTTTAACTCTGTGAGACGAATCTGTATATCTCAAAGTAGTTTCACTGATGGCTTGATTCTAGTTTTTATCTGCAGATATTGTTTTTCATATGGGATCCCCAATGTCCCTTCACAGATTCTACCAAAAATAGTTTCACACATGCTGAAGGAAAATAAAAATGTAACTCTGAGATGAATCCACACATCTCAAAGCAATTTCACAGATAGCTTCCTCCTAGTTTTTGCCTGGGGATATTTGGTTATTCACAAAGGGCTTCCAAATGTCCTTTCACAGCTTCTACAAAAAGATTATTTCAAACTTGCTGAATTGACAGAAAGTTTTCACTTGGTGAGATTAATCTACACACAACAAAGCAGTTTTACTGATGGGTTCTTTCTAGTTTTAATCTGGGGATATTCAGTTTTTCACTATTGACATAAATGGGTTCCCAAATGTCCCTCTGCAGATCCTACCAAAATAGTGTTTCCAACCTGCTTAATCAAAAGAAAGATTTAAGTCTGTGAGGTGAATCCACATATCCAAAACAGCTTCACTGATAGCTTCTTTCTGGTTTTTATCTTGGGATATTCCATTTTTCACCATAGGCTAAAATGGGCTGGCAAATTTCCCTTCACAGTTTCAAGCAAAAGAGTGTTTATAACGTGCTAAGTCAAAAGAAGGCTTAACTCTGTGGGGGAATCCACATGTCACAAAGAAATGTCCCAGATAGCTTGTTTCTAGTTTTTATCTGGTGATATTCTGTTTCTCAACTTAGGCCTATATGGGCTTAAAAACGTCTCTTCACAGATTCTATTTAAAGAATATTTCAAAACTTCTGTATCTAAAGAAATGTTTAACTCTGTGAGATGAATCCACACATCAAAAAGTAGTTTCACAGATAGCTTCTTTCAGGTTTTTTTCTGAATGTATTTTGTTTTTCACCATAGGCCTGAATAGGCTCCCAAATGTACCTTCACAGATTCTATTAAAACAGTGTTTGCAACCTGCTGAATCAAAAGAAACGTTTAACTGTGGGAAGTAAATCACAAATCACAATGTAGTTTCACAGACAGCTTGTTCCTATTTTTTATCTGGGGATATTCAGTTTTTCACCATAGGCCTTTAGGGGTTCCCATGTGTCCCTTGGCAGATTCTTAAAAAAAGAGTGTTTTCAACTCACTGAATGAAAAAAAAAAGGTTCAAATCTGTGAGATGAATCCACTCATCACAAAGCAGTTTCACAGATATCTTGTGTCTTGTTTTTGTCTGGGGATATTCTGTTTTTCACCATAGGCCTAAAAGGGCTCCAAAATGTCCCTTTGCAGAATCTGCAGAAAGATTATTTCCATTCTACTGAATCAATAGAAAGATTTAACTCCATGAGATAAATGCACAAATCACAATGCAGTTTCAGAAATAGCTTCTTTCTAGTTTTTATCTGGGGATATCCTTTTTTTCACCATATGCCTCAATGGGCTGTGATATGTCACTTTGCAGATTCTATCAAAAAAGTGTTTACAACTTATTGAATCAAAAGAAAGTTTTAACTCTGTGAGATGAATACACACACCACAAAGCAGTTTCACAGGTAGCTTCCTTCTAGTTTTTATCTGGGGATGCTTGATTTTTCAAAATAGGCCTCTATAGGCTCCCAAATATTCATTTACAGATTCTACCAAAAGAGTGTTTCAAACCTGCTGAACCCAAAGAAAAGTTTAACCCTGTGAGATGAATCTCCACATCACAATGCAGTTTCAAATATAGCTTCTTCTAGTTTTCATCTGGGAATATTTGGTTTTTCACAATTGGCTTCTAGGGGCTTCCAAACGTCCCTTTGCAGATTCTTCCAAAAGAGTTTTTGCAATCTGTAGAATCAAAAGAAAGGTTTATATCAATGAGATGAATCCATACATCACAATCAGGTTTCATAGATAGTTTCTGTCTAGCTTTTATCTGGGGATATTCGGTTTTTCATGACAGGTGTGAAAGGGCTCTGAAATGTCTCTACACAGGTTATATGAAAAAAGTGTATACAGCCTGCTGAATCAAAAGAGCAGTTTAACTCTGTGACATGAATCCACGCATCCCAATGCAGTTTCAAAGATAGTTTTTTCTAGTTTTTATCTTGGAATATTTTGTTTTAAACCATCAGCATCCATGGGTTCCCAAATGTCCCTTTGCAGATTCCACCTAAAGCACCTTCCAACTTCCAGAAACAAAATGTATGTTTAACTCTGTGACATGAATCCACACATTACAAAGCAGTTTTATAGATAGCTTCTTTCTAGTTTTTATCTATTGATATTCTGTTTCTCACCATACACCTCAAAGGGCTTTCAAATGTCCCTTCTCAGATTCTGCAAAAGAAGTATTTGCAAACTCGTGAATCAAAAAGACAGATTTAACTTTATGAGATGATTCCACACATCACAAAGCACTTTCACAGGTAGCTTCTTTCTAGTTTTTATCTGGGGACATTCAGTTTTTCACCACAGGCCTCTATGTGCTCCCAATTTTCCCTTTAAAATTATATCCAAAGAGCATTTCCAACCTGCAGAATCAAAAGAAAGGTTTATCTCTGTGAGATGAATCCACGCATCACAAAGCATTTCTTTTAATTTTTCAGAATTTTAGTTACTCAAATTACTTCTTTTAAATTATATTTTAAGTTTCAGGGTACATGTGCACAATGTGCCAGTTACATATGTATACATGTGCCATGTTGGTGTGTTCCCCCAATTTACTTGTAATTTAACATTAGGTATATCTACTAATGCTATCCCACCCCCCTCTCCCCACCCCATAACAGACCTCAGTGTGTGATGTGCCCCTTCCTGTGTCCACGTGTTCTCATTGTTCAATTCTCACCCATGAGTGAGTACATGCAGTGTTTGTTTTATTGTTCTTGCGATAGTTTGCTGAGAATGATGGTTTCCAGCTTCGTCTATGTCCCTACAAAGGACATAAACTCACCATTTTTTATGGCTGCATCGTATTCCATGGTGTATATGTGCCACATTTCCTTAATCCAGTCTATCATTGTTAGATATTTGGGTTGGTTCCAGGTCTTTCCTACTGTGAATAGTGCACAATAAACCTACCTGTGTATGTGTCTTTATAGCAGTGTGATTTTTAATCGTTTGGATATATACCCAGTAATGGGATGGCTGGGTCAAATGATATTTCTAGTTCTAGATCCCTGAGGAAACGCCACACTGACTTCCACAATGGTTGAACTAGTACCAACAACAGTGTAAAATTTTTCCTATATCTCCACATCCTCTCTAGCACCTGTTGTTTCCTGACATTTTAATGATTGCGATTCTGACTGGTGTGAGACGGTAACTCATAGTTGTTTTGATTAGCATTTCTCTGGTGGCCAGGGATGACGAGCATTTTTTCATGTCTCTTGGCTGCATAAATGTCTTTTTTTGAGAAGTGCCTGTTCATATCCTTTTCCCACTTTTTGATGGGGTTGTTTTTTTTTTCTTGTAAATTTGTTTGAGTTCATTGTAGATTCTGGATATTAGCACTTTGTCAGATGAGTAGATTGCAAAAATTTTCTTGCATTCTGTAGGTTGCCTGTTCACTCTCATGGTAGTTTCTTTTGCTGTTCAGAAGCTCTTTCGTTTAATTAGATCCCATTTTTCAATTTTGGCTTTTGTTGCCATTGCTTTTGGTGTTTTAGACATGAAGCCCTTGCTCATGGCTATGTCCTGAATGGTATTGCCTGGGTTTTCTTCTAGGGTTTTTATGCAGAAACACACATAGTCTGAAAATAAAGGATTGGAGGAAGGTCTACCAAGCAAAAGGAAAACAAAAAAAGTCCCACATTGCAATCCTAGTCTCTGATAAAACAGACTTTAAACCAACAAAGATCAAAAGAGACAAAGAAGCCCAATACATAATGGTAAAGGGATCAATTCAACAAGAAGAGCTAACTATCCTAAATATATATGCACCCAACACAGGAGCACACATATTCATAAAGCAAGTCCTTAGAGACCTACAAAGAGACTTAGACTCCCACACAATAATAATGGGAGATTTTAACATCCCACTGTCAGCATTAGACAGATCAATGAGAGAGAAAGTTAACAAGGATATCCAGGAATTGAACTCAGCTCTGCACCAAGTGGACCTAATAGACATCTACAGAACTCTCCACCCCAAATCAACAGAATATACATTTTTTTCAGCACCACACCACACCTCTTCTGAAATTGACCACATAGTTGTAAGTAAAGCACCCCTCAGCAAATGTAAAAAAAAAAACAGAAATTATAAAAAACTGTCTCTCAGACCACAGTGCAATCAAACTAGAACTCATGGTTAAGAAACTCAGTCAAAACTGCTCAACTACATGGAAACTGAACAACCTGCTCCTGAATGACTACTGGGTACATAACAAAATGAAAGCAGAAATAAAAATGTTCTTAGAAACCAATGAGAACAAAGACACAACATACCAGAATCTCTGGGACACACTGAAAGCAGTGTATAGAGGGAAATTTATAGGACTAAATGCCCACAGGACAAAGCAGGAAAGATCTAAAATTGACACCCTAACATCACAAATAAAAGAACTAGAGAAGCAAGAGCAAACACGTTCAAAAGCTAGCAGAAGGCAAGAAATAACTAAGATCAGAGTAGAACTGAAGGAAATAGAGACACAAAAAAACCTTCAAAAAATCAATGAATCCAGGAGCTGGTTTTTTGAAAAGATCAATCAAAGTGATAGACTGCTAGCAAGACTAATAAAGAAGAAAACAGAGAACAATCAAACAGATGCAATAAAAAGTGATAAAGGGGATATCACCACAAATCCCACAGAAATACAAACTACCATCAAAGAATACTATAAACACCTCTACACAAAAAAAACTAGAAATAGATTTCTAGATGAAGAGATGGATAAATTCCTCGACAAATACACCCTCCCAAGACTAAACCAGGAAGAAGTTGAATCTCTGAATAGACCAATAACAGGTTCTGAAATTGAGGCAATAATTAATAGCTTACCAACCAAAAAAGGTCCAGAACCAGATGGATTCACAGCCAAATACTACCAGAGGTACAAGGAGGAGCTGGTACCATTCCTTCTGAAACTATTCCAATCAGTAAAAAAGAAGGAATCCTCCCTGACTCATTTTATGAGGCCAGCATCATCCTGATACCAAAGCCTGGCAGAAACACTACAAAAAAGAGAATTTTAGACCAATATCCTTGATGAACATTGATGCAAAAATCATCAATGAAATACTGGCAAACCGAATCCAGCAGCACATCAAAAAGCTTATCCACCATGATCAAGTGGGCTTCATCCCTGGGATGCAAGGCTGGTTCAACATATGCAAATCAATAAATGTAATCCATCATATAAACAGAACCAAAGAAAAAACCACAGGATTATCTCAATAGATGCAGAAAAGGCCCTTGACAAAATTCAAAAACTCTTCATGCTAAAACTCTCCCTAAATTAGGTATTGATGGGATGTATCTCAATATAATAAGAGCTATCTATGACAAACTCACAGCCAATATCACACTGAATGGGCAAAAACTGGCACAAGTATTCCCTTTGAAAACTGGCACAAGACAGGGATGCCCTCTCTCACCACTCCTATTCAACATAGTGTTGGAAGTTCTGGCCAGGGCAATCAGGCCAGAGAAGGAAATAAATGTATTCAATTAGGAAAAGAGGAAATCAAGTTGTCCCTGTTTGCAGATGACATGATTGTATATCAAGAAAACCCCATGGTCTCAGCCCAAAATCTCCTTAAGCTGATAAGCCACTTCAGCAAAGTCTCAGGATACAAAATCAATGTGCAGAAACCACAAGCATTCTTATACACCAATAACAGACAAACAGAGAGCCAAATCATGAGTGAAATCTCATTCACAATTGCTGCAAAGAGAACAAAATACCTAGGAATCCAACTTTCAAGGGATGTGAAGGACCTCTTCAAGGAGAACTACAAACCACTGCTCAATGAAATCAAAGAGGATACAAACAAATGGAAGAACATTCCATGCTCATGAGTAGGAAGAATCAATGTCATGAAAATGGCCATACTGCTCAAGGTAATTTATAAATTCAATGCCATCCCCATCAAGCTACCACTGACTTTCTTCACAGAATTGGGAAAAAACTACTTTAAGGAACCAAAAAAGAACCCACATTGCCAAGTCAATCCTAAGCCAAAAGAACAAAGCCAGAGGCATCACACTACCTGACTTCAAGCTATACTACAAGGCTACAGTAACCAAAACAGCATGGTACTGGTACCAAAACAGAAGTATAGACCAATGGAACAGAACAGAGCCCTCAGAAATAATGCCACGTATCTACAACTATCTGATCTTTGACAAACCTGACAAAAACAAGAAATGGGGAGAGGATTCCCTATTTAATAAATGGTGCTGGGAAAACTAGCTAGCCATATGTAGAAAGCTGAAACTGAATCCCTTCCTTACACCTTATACAAAAATTAATTCAAGATGGATTAAATATTTAAATGTTAGACCTAAAGCCATAAAGCATTTTCAAATAGTTTTTTTCTAGTTTTTATCTGGGGATATTCCGTTTTTCAGCATGGGCTCCCAAGTGTCCCTTCACAGATTCTACCAAAATAATGTTTACAACCTGCTGAATAAAAAGAAATGATTAGCTCTGTGAGATGAATCCCCACATCACAAAGAAGTTTCACAGATAGCTTCTTTGAAGTTTTTATCTGAATATATTCAGGTTTTCATCATAGGCCTCTAAGGGCTCCAAAATATCCATTCGCAGATTCTATCTAAAGACTATTTCAACGTTGCAGTATAAAAAGAAAGGAGTAACTCTGTGAGATGAATACACACATCACAAAGCAGTTTTACAAACAGCTTCTCTCTTTTTTTTTCTGGAATTATTTGGTTTATTACTGCAGGCCTCAAAGGGCTTCCAAATATCCTTTCACTGATTTTACAAAAAAAGTGTTTGTAACCTGCTGAATCAGAAGAAAGGTTTAATTTTTGAGATGAGTCCGTGTATCACAAAGCAGTTTAGCAGATAACATCTTTCTAGTTTTTATCTCAGGATATTCGGTTATTTACCATAAGCCTCTGTGAGCTCTCAAATGTCCCTTCGCAGCTTCTACAAATAGAGTGTTTCCAAGCTGCTGAATCAAAAGAAATGTTTAACTTTGTGAGATGATTCCACACATCTCAAACAGTTTCACAGATAACCTCTTTCTAGTTTTATCTTGTGATATTCAGTTTTTCAACATAGACCTCAGTGGACTCCCAAATGTCCCTTTGCAGGTTCTACAAAAAGAATGTTTCCAACCTGCTGAATCAAAAGAAAGGTAAACCTCTGTGAGATGAATCCACTCATCACGAAGCAGTTTCATTAAGAGTTTCTTTCTAGTTTTTATGTTGGGATATTCAGTTTTTCACCATAGTCCTCAATGGGTTTGCAAATGTCCCTTCACAGATTCTACCAAAAAAGTGTTTCCAATCAACTGCATCAAAAGAAAGTTTTAAAACTGTGAGAAGAATCCATACATCTCAAAGTATTTTCACAGATAGCTTCTTTTTAGTTTTTATCAGGGAATATTCTTTTTTCCACATAGGCCTCAATGGGCTCCAAAACTTTCCTTCACAGATCCTAGAATAGAGTGTTTTCAACATGTCAAATTAAAAGAAATGTTTGACTGTGTGAGGTGAATCCACACATCACAATGCAGCTTCACAGATAGCTTATTTCTAGTTTTTATCTGGTGTTATTTTGTTATTCACCATAGGCCTCTATATGCTCCCAAGTGTCCCTTTGCAGATTCTACAAAAACAGTGTTTCCAAACTGCTCAAAGGAATAGTTTAACTCAGTGAGAAGATTGCACACATCACAAACCTGCATCTGAGAAATCTTCTTTCTCGTATTTATATGAAGATATTTCCATTTTCACCATAGACCTCAATGTGCTCCCAAATGTCCCTTCATGATTCAACAAAAACTATGTTGCCAAGTTGCTCAATCAAAGGAAAGGCTTAACTCTGTGATATGAATGCATGCATCACAAAGCAGTTACACAGAAAGCTTTTTTCTAGTTTTTATCTGAAGATATTTCCTTTTTTCACCATAGGTCTCAAAGCACTCCTAAATATCCCTTCTCAGATTCTACAAAAACACTTTTGCCAGCCTGCCCAATCAAAATAAATGTTTAACTCTTTGAGATTAATGCACCCATCACAAAGGAGTTTCTCAGAATCTTCTTTCTAGTTTTTCTCTGAGGATATTTCTTTTTTCACAATAGGCCTCAAATTGCTCCCACATGTCACTTCATAGATTTTAGAAAAACAGTGTTTCCAGACTGTTCAATCAAAGGAAAAGTTTAACTAAGTGAGAAGAATGCCCCCATCACAAAGCAGTTTCGGAGAAAGCTTCTTTCTAGTTTTTATCTGAAGATATTTTCTTTTTCACCATAGGCCTCAGTGCACTTCCATAAATCCCTTCCTAGATTCTACAAAAACAGTGTATCCAGACTGATCAATCAAAATAAAAGTTTACCTCTTTGAGACGAATGCACACTTCACAAAGGAGTTTCTCAGAAAGCCTCTTTCTACTTTTTCTCTGACAATATTTTGTTTTTCACCATAGGCCTCAAAGCACTCCCTATATACCTTAGCAGATTCTACCAAAAGTGTGTTTCCAAACTGCTGAATCTAACGAAATGTTGAACTCTGTGAGATGAATGCATAAATCACAAAGCAGGTTCTTAGAAACCTTCTTTCTAGTTTTTCTCTGAAGACATTTCATTTTTCACCATAGGCCTCAATGTGTTCCTATATACCCCTTCACAGATTCTACAAAAACAGTTCTTCCAAACTGCTCAATCAAAAGAAAGGTTTAACTCTGTGAGAAGAAGGCACACATCACAAAGCAGTTTCTCAGAAAGCTTCTTTCTAGTATTAACCTGAAGATATTTCCTTTTTCACCATAGGCCCTCAGTGCGCACCCATGTATCCCTTCACAGATTCTACAGAAACAGTGTTCCCAAACTGTTCAATTAAAAGAAATGTTTACCACTGTGAGAAGAATGAACACATCTAAAAGCAGTTTCTTAGAAGGCTTCATTCTACTATTTATCTGAAGATATTTCGCTTTTCACCATAGTCATCAAAGTACTCCCAAATAACCCTTTGCCAATTTAAGAAACCACTGTTGCCAAACTGCACAATCAAGATAATTGTTTAG
Organism: Hylobates moloch; assembly: GCF_009828535.3. NCBI lineage: Eukaryota > Metazoa > Chordata > Mammalia > Primates > Hylobatidae > Hylobates > Hylobates moloch. The sequence continues at coordinate 55,996,282 of NW_026652287.1, read as the reverse complement.
CTCTATGAGATAAACCTACTCATCACAAGGCAGTTTCTGAGAAAGCTTCTTTCTAGTTTTCATCTGAAGATATTTAATTTTTCACCATAGGCCTGAGAGTGCTCCCAGGTATCCCACTGTAGATTCTACCAAAAGAGTCTTTCCAAACTGCTCAATGAAAAGAATGGTTTAACTCTGTGAGATGAATGTACATATCACAAAACGGTTTCTGAGAAAGCTTCTTTCCAGTTTTCATCTGAAGATATTTCCTTTTACACCATAGGCCTCAAAGCACTCTCAAATATATCTTCACGGGTTCTACAAACACAGTGTTGCCAAAGTACTCAATGAAAAGAAAGGTTTAACTCTGTGAGAGGAATGCAAATATCATAAAGCAGTATCCCGGAAAGCTTCTTCTAGTTTTTACCTGAAGACTTTCCCTTTTTCACTATAGGCCTCTAAGCACTCCCAAATATTCCTTCTCAGATTCTACTAAAAGAGTGTGGCCAAACTGCTCAATCAAAAGAAAGGTTTAACTCTGTCAGATGAATGCACTCATCATAAAGCAGTTTCTCAGAAAGCTTCTTTCTAGCTTTCATCCAAAGTTATTTCTGTATCACCATAGGTTTCGATGCACTCCCAAATATCCTATCACAGATTTTACAAATACAGTGTTTTGAAACTGCTCTATCAAAAAACAGGTTTAACTCTGTGAGTTGAATGCATGCATCACAAAGCAGTTTCTCAAAAATCTTCTCTCTAGTTTTTATCCAACGTTATTTTCTTTTTCACCTTAGGCATCAGTGTGCTCCAAAATATACCTTTGCAGTATCTACAAAAACAGTCTTTCCAAACTACTCAATCTAAAGGAAGGTTTAACTCTGTGAGATGAATGCACATATCACAAAGCAGTTTCTCAGAAAGCTTTTGTCTAATTCTTCTCTGAAGATATTTCCATTTCCACCACAGGCCTCAAAGCACTCCCAAATATCCCTTCACAGATCCTATAAAACAGTGATTCTGAACTGTTCCATCAATAGAAGGATTTCACTCTGTGGGATGAATGCACTTATCAGAACGCAGTTTCTCATAATGCTTTTCTCCAGTTTCTATCTGAAGATATTTCTTTATTCACCATAGGCTTATTTGCACTACCAAACCTCACTTCTCATATTATACAAAAAGAGTGTTTCCAAACTGCTCAGTCAAAAGCAAATTTTAACTCTGTGAGATGACTGCATACATCACAAAGCAGTTTCTGAAAAAGATTTTTTTAGTTTTTATCCAAAGATATTTCCTTTTTCACCATAGACATCAGCGTACTCCTAAATATCACTTTATGGATTCCACAAAAACAGTGTTTCCAAACTGCTCAATCAACACAAGTTTAACTCTGTGAGATGAATGCACACATCACAAAGAAGTTTCTCAAAAAGTTTCTTTCTAGTTTTTATCCAAAGATATTTGCTTTTTCACCTTCAGCTTCAAGGAGCTCCCAAATATCCCTTTGCAGATTCTACAAAAACAGTGTTTCCAAACTGCAAAATCTAAAGAAACTTTTAACTATATTAGAAGAGTGCAGACAGCACCAAGCAGTTTCTCAGAAATAGTCTTTCCAGTTTTTGTCTGAAGTTATTTCCTTTTTCACCATAGGCCTCGTGCACACCTACATATTCCTTTGCACATTCTACAAAAACAAGAAAAGTTTACTCTGTCAGACGAATGCACACATCACAAAGCAGTTTCTCTAAAAGCTTCTTTCTAGTTTTTATCTGAAGATATTTCCTTTTTCACCATAGTCTTCAAGGCTCTCCCAACTATCCCTTCACAGATTCTACAAAAACAGTCTTTCCAAACTGCTCAATCAAAAGAAAGTTTTAACTCTGTGAGATGAATGCAGATATCTGAATGCAGTTTCCCAGATAGCTTCTGTCTAGTTCTTCTCTGAAGATATTTTCTTTTCCACCATAGGCCTCAATGTGCTCCCAAATATCCCCTCGCAGATACCAAGAAAACAGTGTTTCCAAACTGTTCCATCAAAAGAAGGACTTAACTCTGTGAGAGGAATGCTCACAACAGAAAGTGCTTTCTCATAACGCTTATTTCCACTTCTTATCTGAAAATATTTCCTTGTTTACCATTGCCTTTTTTGCACTACCTAATTTCGCTACACAGAATTTGCAAACACAGTGTTCCAAACTGCTCAGACAAAAGAAAAGTTTAACTGTGTGAGATGAATGCACAAATACAAAGCAGTTTCTCAAAAAGTTTCTTTTTAGTTTTTATCTGAAGATTTTTCCATTATCACCATAAGCTTCCATGCCTCCCACATATCCCATCGAAGATTCTACAAAAACAGTGTAGTCAAACTGCTCAATCAAAAAACAGGTTTAACTCTGTGAATTGAATGCCCACAATACAAAGCAGTATCTCAAAAAGCTTCCTTCTAGTTTTTATCCTAAGATATTTCCTTTTTAACCATATGCTTCAGTGCACTCCCAAATATACCTTTGCAGATTCTACAAAAACAGTGTTTCCAAACTTCTCAATCAAAAGAAAGGTTTATCTCAGTGAGATGAAAGCACAAATCAGAAAACAGTTTCTCATAACTCTTCTTTCCAGTTTTTATTTGAAGATATTTCCTTTTCAACACTAGGCCCCAATTTGCTCCAATATATCTGTTCTCAGATTCTTCACAAACACTGTTTCCAAACTACTCAGTGAAAGGACGGGCTTAACTCTGTGAGCTGAATGCAAACATCAGAAGAAGTTTCTCAGATATCTTCTTCCTAGTTCTTCTCTGATGATATTTCCTTTTTCACCATAGGCCTCAGTGCACTCTGAAATAATCAGTGTTTCCAAAGTCTTCCATTGAAAGGATTTAACTCTGAGATGAATGCACACATCAGAAAACAGTTTCTTATAAGGCTTCTTTCCAGTTTTTATCTGAAGGTATTTCAAAGTTCACCATAGGCCATTTTATACTACCTAACATCTCTTCACAGATTATACTAAAACAGTGTTTCCAAACTGCTCAGTCAGAAGAAAAGTTTAACTCTGTGAGATGAATGCATACATCACAAAGCAGTTTCTCAAAAACTTCTTTCTAGTTTTTATCCAATGATATTTCTTTTTCACCATTGGCTTCAGTGCACTCCCAAATATCCCATTGCAGATTCTATAAAACAGTGTTTCCAAACTGCTCAATCAAAAGAAAGCTTTAAATCTGTGAGATGAATGCACACATCACAAAGAGTTTCTCAAAAAAACTTCTGTCTAGATTTTATCTGAAGATATTTCCTTTTCAACCCAAGGCCTCAATGGACTCCCAAATATCCCATTGTAGATTGTACAAAACTGGTTTCCAAACTGCTCATAGGAAAACTTAACTCTGTGAGATGAATGCAAACATCACAAGGAAGTTTCACAGAAAGTTTCTTTCTAGCTCTTCTCTGATGATATTTCCTTTTACAACATAGGCCTCAATGTGCTCCCAAATATCCCTTCACAGATTTTACAAATAGAGTGTTTCCAAACTGCTCAATCACAAGAAAGTTTTAACTCTGTCAGATGAATGCACACATCACAAAGCAGTTTCTCAGAAAGATTCTGTCCAGTTCTTATTGAAGATATTTCCTTTTCCACCGTAAGCCTCAATGCTCTCCCAAATATCCCTTCACAAATTCTACAAAAACAGTGTTTCCAAACTGTTCAATCAAAATGAGGATTTAATTCTGTGAGATGAATGCAAAAATCAGCAAGCAATTTCTTATAATGCTTCTTTCCAGTTTTTATCAGAAGATATTTCCTTGTTCGCCGCAGGCCTTTTTGTGGGACTTAACATCGCTTTGAAAGTTATACAAAAAGAGTGTTTCTAAACTGCTCTGTCAGAAGAAATGTTTGACTCTGTCAGATGAATTCATACATCACAAAGCAGTTTCTCAAAAACTTCTTTCTAGTTTTTTTTCAGTGCACTCCTAAATATAACTTTGCAGATTCTACAAAAACAGTGTTTCCAAACTGCTCTATTAAAAGTAAGGTTTAACTCTGTGAAATGAATGCACACATCAAAAAGCAATTTCTCAGATAGCTTCTGTCTAGTTCTTCTCTGAAGATATTTCCTTTTCCACCATAGGTCCCTTTAGATGTTTTTATCTGAAAATATTTCTGTGTTCACCATAGGCCTTTTTGCGCTACCTAACATCGCTTCGCAGATTATACAAAAAAAGTGTTTCCAAACTGCTCAATCAAAAAACAGGTTTAACTCTGTAAGTTGAATGCACACATTACAAAACAGTTTCTCAAAAACTCCTTTCTAGTTTTTTTCCAAAGACATTTCCTATTCCACCATAGGCCTCATGTGCTCCAAAATGTCCCATCGCAGACTCTACAAAAACAGTGTTTCCAAACTGATCAACCAAAGGAAAGGTTTCACTAATTCACACATCACAAAGCAGTTTCTCAAAAAGATTCTTTCTAGTTTTTACCTGCAGATATTTCTTTTTCAAGATAGGCTTCTATGCGCTCCCAAATATGCCTTCACAGATTTTACAAAAACAGTGTTTTCAAACTGCTGAACCAAAATAAAGGTTTAACTCTGTGAGATGAATGCACACATCACAAAACAGTTTCTCAGAAAGCTTCTGTCTAGTTCTTCTGTGAGGAAATTTCCTTTTCCACCATTGGCCTCAATGTGCTCCTAAATAGCCCTTCTCAGATTCTACAAAAACAGTGTTTCCAAAGTGTTCCATCAAAAGAAGGACTTAATTCTTTGAGGTGAATGCACACATCAGAAAGCAGTTTCTCATAATGCCTCTTTCCTGTTTTTATCTGAAGATATTTTCTTGTTCACCATAGGCATTTTTGTGCTACATAAGATTGCTTCACAGATTATATGAAAACATTGTTTCCAAACTGCTCACTCAAAAGAAAAGTTTAACTCTGTAAGATGAATTCATACATCACAAAGCAGTTTCTCAAAAAGCTTCTTTTTAGTTTTTATCTGAAGATATTCTCTTTTTCACCATAGACATCAGTTCACTCCCAAATAGCTGTTTGCAAACTAAATATCCATTTCATTCTAAAAATAACACAGTGTTTCCAAGGTGCTCAATAAAAAGAAACTTTTAACTCTGTGAGAAGAATGCACACATCACAAAGGGGTTTCTCAGAAAGCTTCTTTTTAGTTTTTGTCTGAAGTTGTTTCATGTTTCACAATAGGCCTTGTGCAATCTCAAATAGCCCTTTGCAGATTTTACAAAAACTGTGTTTCCAAAGTGCTGTATCCAAAGAAAGGTTTAACTCTGTAAGTTGAATGCACACATCACGAAATAGTTTCTCAAAAAGATTTTTCTAGTTTTTATCCGAAGATATTTCCTTTTTCACCATAGGCTTCCATGAACTCCCAAATATAACTTAGCAGATTCTATAAAAACAGTGTTTCCAAACTACTCAATGAAAATAATGGTTTAACTCTGTGAGGTGAATGCACACATCACAAAGTGGTTTCTTAGAAAGCTTCTTTCTAGTTTTTATCTAAACATATGTCCTTTTTTACCATAGGCCTCAATGAGCTCCCATACATCCCTTGGCAGATTCTCCAACAACAGTCTTTCCAAACTGCTCAATTTAAAGAATGGTTTACCTCTGTGATAAGAATGCACACATCACAAAGTAGATTCTGAGAAAGCTTCATTCTACTTTATATCTGAAGGTATTTTGTTTTTCAACATAGACCTCAAAGCACTCCGAAATATTCCTTCTCAGATGTTACAAAAGCACGGTTGCCAAACTGCAGTACCACAAGAAAGGTTTAGCTCTGTGAGATGAACTTGCACATCACAAAGTAGTTTCTCACAAAGCTTCTTTCTAGTTTTTATCTGAAGATATTTAATTTTTCCCAATAGGCCTGTAAGCACTCCCAAATATCCCTTCACAGATCCTACCAAAACAGTGTTTCAAAATAGCTCAATCAAAACAATGCTTTAATTCTGTGAGATGAATGCACACAGCAGAAGGTGGTTTACGGGAATGCTTCTTTCTAGTTTTCATCTGAAGATATTTCCTTTTCACCATAGGCCTCAAAGTGCTTCCAAATATCCCTTCACAGAATCTACAAAAAGAGTATTTACAAACTGCTAAATTAAAAGAAAGTTTTACCTCTGTGAGATGAATGCACTGAGCACAAAGCAGTTTCTCAGAAACCTTCTTTGTAGTTTTTATCTGAAGATATTTCCTTTTTCACCATTGGCCTTAATGTGTTCTCATATATACCTTCCTTGATTCTGAAAAAACAGAGTTTCCAGACTGCTAAACGAAATGAAAGGCTTAAGTCTGTGAGAAATGTGCACACATCACAAAGGAGTTTCTCAGAAAGCTTCTTTATACCTTTTCTCTGATGATGTTCCCTTTTTTACCATAGGCCTCAAGGTGCTCCCAAATATCCCTTCACAGATTCTACCAAAACTATGTTTCCAAACTGCTCCATGAAAATAATGGTTTAACTCTGTGAGGAGAATGCATACATCACAAAGCAGTTTCTTATAAAGCTTCTTTCTAGTTTTTATCTGAAGATATTTCCTTTTTCATCATAGGCCTCAATGAGCTCCCATACATCCATTGGCAGATTCCCCAACAACAATGTTTCCAAACTGCTCAATTAAAAGAACATTTTAACTCTGTAAGAAGAATGCCTACATCACAGAGCAGATTTTGGGAAGCTTCTTTCTAGTTTATATCTGAAGATATATTATTTTCCTACATAGACTGCAAAGCACTCCCAAATATGCCTTCTCAGATTTTACAAAAGCACTCTGGCCAAACTGCAAAATCACAAGAAAGTTTTAATTCTGTGAGATGAACTTGCTCATTACAAATCAGTTTCTCACAAAGCTTTTACTAGTTTTTATCTGAAGATATTTAACTTTTCACAATAGGCTTATAAGTGCTCCCAAATATCCCTTCACAGGTCCTAACAAGACAGTTTTTCCAAATAGCTCAATCAAAAGAATGCTTTAACTCTGTGAGATGAGTGTACACATCAGAAGGCTGTTTATGAGAAGGCTTCTTTCTAGTTTTCATCTGAAGATATTTCCTTTCTCACCACAGACCTCAAAGCACTCCCAAATGTCCCTTCACAGAATCTAAAAAAACTGGGTGTGCAAACTGCTAAATCAAAAGAAAGGTTTAACTCTGTGGGATGAATGCACATATCGGAAAGTAGTTGTCCAGAAAGCTTCTTTCTACTTTTTATCTGAAGATGTTCCCTTTTTTACTATAGGCCTCAAATAACTCCCAGATAACCCTCTCAGATTCTACATAGAGAATATGTGTAAACTTCTCAATCAAAAGAAAGGTATAACACTGTGAGATGAATGCTCACATCATAAAGCAGCTGCCCAGAAAGCTCCTTTCTACTTTTTATCTGAAGACATTCCCTTTTTCACTATAGGACACAAAGCACTCCCAATTGTCCCTTCTCAGATTCTACAAAAAAGTGTTGCCAAACTACTCAATCAAAGGAAATTTTAACTCTGTGAGATGAATGCACTCATCACAAAGCAGTTACTCAGAAAGATTCTTTCTAGTTTTTTTCTGAAGATATTTCCTGTTTGACTATAGGCCTCATTGAGTGTTCATATATCCCTTCTTAGATCCTAAAAAAAAGTGGTTTCAGACTGCTCAATGAAAAGAAAATTTTAACTCTGTGAGAAGAATGCACACATCTCAAAGAAGTTTCTCAGAATGCTTCTTTCTACTTTTTCTCTCATGATGTTTCCTTTTTCACCATAGGCCTCAAGGCACTTCCAAATATCCCTTTGCAGATTCTACAAAAACAGTGTGTCCAAACTGCTCACTCAAAAGAAACGTTTACCTCTGAGGTGAATGCACACATCACAAAGCAGTATCTCAGAAGCTTTTTTCTTGTTTTTCTCTGAAGGTAATTCTTTTTTCACCGTAGGCCTGAATGTACTCCCAAATATCACTTCACAGATACAATCAAAACAGGGTTTGCAAATTGCTCAATCAAAAGGAAGTTTTACCTCTGTTAAAAAATGCATACATCACAAAGCAGTTTCCCAGAAAGTTTCTTTCTAGTGTTTATTGGAAGACATTCCCTTTTTCACTAAAGGACTCAAAGCGCTCCCAAATATCCCTTCTAAAGGTGTACGTAAAGGGGGTTGCCAAACTGATCAATCAAAAGAAAGGTTTCACTCTGTGAGATGAATGCACTTAGAACAAAGTAGTTTCTCAGAACGCTTCTTTCTAGTTTTTATCTGAAGATATTTCCTTTTTCACCATTGGCCTCAATGTGCTACCATATATCCCTTGCTAGTCTCTGAAAAAGCAGAGGTTCCAGACTGCTCAATGAAATGAAATGTTTAAATCTGTGAGAAACATGCACACATCACAAAGGAGTTTCTCAGAAAGTTTCTTTCTGTTTTTCTTCTCTGATGTTGTTTCCTTTTTTACCATAGGCCTCAAGGCACTCCAAAACATGCCTTCGCAGAGTCCACCAATAGAGTGTTTCCAGACTGCTCAGTGAAAAGAATGGTTTAACTCTGTGAGGTGAATGCACACATCACAAGGCGGTTTCTCTTTTTTTTCTTTTATTTTACTATTATTATACTTCAAGTTTTAGGGTACATGTGCACAATTTGCAGGTTTGTTACATATGTATACATGTGCCATATTGGTGTGCTGCACTACTTAACTCGTCATTTAGCATTAGATATACCTCCTAATGCTATCCCTCCCCTCTCCCCCCACTCCACAACAGTCTCCAGAGTGTGATATTCCCCCTCTTGTGTCCATGTTTTTCTCACTGTTCAATTCCCTCCTATGAGTGAGAACATGTGGTGTTTGGTTTTTTGTCCTTGCCATAGTTTGCTGAGAATGATGGCTTCCAGTTTCATCCATGTCCCTACAAAGGACATGAACTCATCATTTTTTGTGGCTGCATAGTATTCCATGGTGTTTATGTGCCACATTTTCTTAATCCAGTCTATCATTGTTGGACATTTGGGTTTGTTCCAAGTCTTTGCTACTGTGAATAGTGTCTCAGTAAACATATGTGTGCATGTGTCTTTTTAGCAGCATGATTTATAATCCTTTGGGTGTATACCCAGTAGTGGGATGGCTGGGTCAAATGGTATTTCTAGTTCTAGATCCCTGAGGAATCACCACACTGACTTCCACAATGGTTGAACTAGTTTACAGTCCCACCAACTGTGTAAAACTGTTCCTATTTCTCCACATCCTCTCCAGCACCTGTTGTTTCCTGGCTTTTTAATGATCGCCATTCCAATTGGTGTGAGATGGTATCTCATTGTGGTTTTGATTTGCATTTCTCTGATGGCCAGTGATGATGAGCATTTTTCCATGTGACTTTTGGCTGCATAAATGTCTTCTTTTAGAATTGTCTGTTCATATACTTCGCCCACATTTTGATGCGGTTGTTTGTTTTTTTCTTGTAAATTTGTTTGAGTTCATTGCAGATTCCGGATATTAGCCCTTTGTCAGATGAGTAGATTGTGAAAATTTTCTCCCATTCTGTAGGTTGCCTGTTCACTCTGATGGTAGTTTATTTTGCTGTGTAGAAGGTCTTTAATATAATTAGATCCCATTTGTCAATTTTGGCTTTTGTTGCCATTGCTTTTGGTGTTTTAGACCTGAAGTCCTTGCCCATGCCTATGTCCTGAATGGTATTGCCTAGGCTTTATTCTAGGGTTTTTATGGTTTTAGGTCTAACATGTAAGTCTTTAATCCATCTTGAATTGATTTTTTTATAAGGTGTAAGGAAAGGATCCAGTTTCAGCTTTCTACATGTGGCTAGCCAGTTTTTGCAGCACCATTTATTAAACAGGGAATCATTTCTCCATTGCTTGTTTTTGTCAGGTGTGTCAAAGATCAGATGGTTGTAGATATGTGGCATTATTTCTGAGGACTCTGTTCTGTTCCATTGGTCTGTATCTCTGTTTTGGTACGAGTACCATGCTGCTTTGGTTACTGTAGCCTTGTAGTATAGTTTGAAGTCAGGTAGCGTGATGCCTCCAGCTTTGTTCTTTTAGTTTAGGATTGACTGGGCAATGCGGGCTCTTTTTTGGTTCCATATGAACTTTAAAGTAGTTTTTTCCAATTCTGTGAAGAAAGTCATTGGTAGCTTGATGGAGATGGCATCGAATCTATAAATTACCTTGTGCCGTATGGCCATTTCATGATATTGATTCTTTCTACCCAGGAGCATGGAATGTTCTTCCATTTGTTTGTATCCTCTTTGATTTCATTGAGCAGTGGTTTGTAGTTCTCCTTGAAGAGGTCCTTCACATCCCTTGTAAGTTGGATTCCTAGGTATTTTATTCTCTTTGAAGCAATTGTGAATGGGAGTTCACTCATGATTTGGCTCTCTGTCTGTTATTGATGTATAAGAATGCTTGTGATTTCTGCACACTGATTTTGTATCCTGAGACTTTGCTGAAGTTGCTTATCAGGTTAAGGAGATTTTGGGCTGAGACGATGGGGTTTTCTAGATATACAATCATGTCATCTGCAAACAGGGACAATTGGACTTCCTCTTTTCCTAATTGAATACCCTTTATTTCCTTCTCCTGCCTGATTGCCCTGGTCAGAACTTCCAACACTATGTTGAATAGGAGTGGTGAGAGAGGGCATCCCTGTCTTGTGCCAGTTTTCAAAGGGAATGCTTCCAGTTTTTGTCCATTCAGTATGATATTGGCTGTGGGTTTGTCATAGACAGCTCTTGTTATTTTGAGATACCTCCCAACCATACCTAATTTATTGAGAGTTTTTAGCATGAAGGGTTGTTGAATTTTGTCAAAGGTTTTTCTGCATCTATCGAGATAATCATGTGGTTTTTGTCTTTAGTTCTGTTTATATGCTGGATTACATTTATTGATTTGCGTATGTTGAACCAGCCTTGCATCCCAGGGATGAAGCCCACTTGATCATGGTGGATAAGATTTTGATGTGCTGTTGGATTCGGCTTGCCAGTATTTTATTGAGGATTTTTGCATCAATGTACATCAAGGATATTGGTCTAAAATTCTCTTTTTTGGTTGTGTCTCTGCCGGACTTTGGTATCAGGCTCATGCTGGCCTCATAAAATGAGTTATGGAGGATTCCCTCTTTTTCTATCGATTGGAATAGTTTCAGAAGGAATGGTACCAGCTCCTCCTTGTACCTCTGGTAGAATTCCCCTGTGAATCCATCTGGTCCTGGACTTTTTTTGGTTGGTAAGCTATTAATTATTGCCATAATTTCAGTGCCTGTTATTGGTCTATTCAGAGATTCAACTTCTTCCTGGTTTAGTCTTGGGAGGGTGTATGTATCGAGGAATTTATCCATTTCTTCTAGATTTTCTAGTTTATTTGCATAGAGGTGTTTGTAGTATTCTTTGATGGTTGTTTGTATTTCTGTGGGATCGGTGGTGATATCCCCATTTCATTTTTTATTGCATCTATTTGATTCTTCTCTCTTTTCTTCTTTATTAGTCTCGCTAGCATTCTATCAATTTTGTTGATCTTTTCAAAAAACCAGCTCCTGGATTCATTAATTTCTTGAAGGGTTCTTTGTGTCTCTATTTCCTTCAGTTCTACTCTGATCTTAGTTATTTCTTGCCTTCTGCTAGCTTTTGAATGTGTTTGCTCTTGCTTTTCTAGTTCTCTTAATTGTGATGTTAGGGTGTCAATTTTGGATCTTTCCTGCTTTCTCTTGTGGGCATTTAGTGCTATAAATTTCCCTCTACACACTGCTTTGAATGTTTCCCAGAGATTCTGGTATGTTATGTGATTGTTCTCATTGGTTTCAAAGAACATCTTTATTTCTGCCTTCATTTCGTTATGTACCCACTAGTCATTTAGGAGCAGGTTGTTCAGTTTCCATGTAGTTGAGTGGTTTTGAGTGAGTTTCTTAATCCTGAGTTCTAGTTTGATTGCACTTTGGTCTGAGAGACAGTTTATTATAATTTCTATTATTTTACATTTGCTGAGGGGTGCTTTACTTCCAACTATGTGGTTAATTTTGGAATAGGTGTTGTGTGGTGCTGAAAAGGATGTATATTCTTTTGGTTTGGGGTGGAGAGTTCTGTAGATGTCTATTAGGTCCACTTGGTGCATATATGAGTTCAATTTCTGGGTATCCTTGTTAGCTTTCTGTCTTGTTGATCTGTCTAATGTTGACAGTGGGATGTTAGAGTCTCCCATTATCAAAAGAAACTGCCATCAGAGTGAACAGGTAACCTACAAAGTGGGAGAAAATTTTCACAACCTACTCATCTGACAAAGGGCTAATATCTAGAATCTACAATGAACTCAAACAAATTTACAAGGAAAAAAAAACAACCCCATCAACAAATTGGCAAAGGATATGAACAGACACTTCTCAAAAGAGGACATTTATTCAGCCTAAAACCCATGAAAAAATGCTCATCATCACTGGCCATCAGAGAAATGCAAATCAAAACCTCAATGAGATATAATCTCACACCAGTTAGAATGGTGATCACTAAAAAGTCTAGAAACAACAGGTACTGGAGAGGATGTCGAGAAATAGGAACAGTTTTACACTGTTGGTGGGACTGTAAACTAGTTCAACCATTGTGGAAGTCAGTGTGACTATTCCTCAGGGATCTAGAACTAGAAATACCATTTGACCCAGCCATCCCACTACTGGGTATATACCCAAAGGATTATAAATCATGCTGCTGTAAAGACAAATGCAGACATGTTTTTATTGTGACTCTATTCACAATAGCAAAGACTTGGAACCAACTTAATGTTCAACAATGATAGAATGGATTAAGAAAATGTGGCACATATACACCATGGAATACTATGTAGACATAAAAAATGATGAGTTCATGTCCTTTGTAGGGACATGGATGAAACTGGAAACCGTCATTCTCAGCAAACTATTGCAAGGACAATAAACCAAACACCGCATGTTCTCACTCATAGGTGGGAATTGAACAATGAGAACACATGGACACAGGAAGGGGAACATCAAACTCTGGGGACTGTTGTGGGGTGGAGGCAGGAGGTAGGGATAACATTTGGAGATATCCCTAATGCTAACTGATGAGTTAATTGGTGCATCACACCAACATGACACATGTATACATATGTAACAAACCTGCACATTGTGCACATGTACCATAAAACTTAATGTATAATAATAATAAAATAAAATAAATAAAAAACCAGTAGTCAATAAAAAAAAACAAAGTTTATAGACTGCTCAGTGAGATGTAAGGTATGACTCTGTGAGAAGTATGCACACATCACAAAGGAGTTTCTCAGAAAGCTTCTTTCTACTTTTTCTCTGAAGATGTTTCCCTTTTTACCACAGGCCTCATGGCGGTCCCAAGTATCCCTTCGCAGATCCTACCAAAACAGTGTTTCCAAACTGCTCAATCAAAAGAAATGTTAACTCTGTGAGGTGAATGCACCCATCATGAAGCAGTTTCTTGGAATGCTTCTTTCTACTTTTTATCAGAAGATATTTCTTTTTTCACCATAGCCCTCAATGAGCTCCCATATATCCGTTGGCAGATTCTCCAACAACAGGGTTTCCACATTGCTCAATGAAAATAAAGGTTTACCTCCATGAAAATAATGCACACATCACAAAGCAGTTTCTCAGAAAGCTTCTTTCTAGTTTTCATCTGAAGATGTTCCCTTTTTAACTGTAGGCCTCAAAGCACTCCAAAATAACCCTTCTCAGATTCTACAAAAAGAGTGTTGCCAAACTGCTCAATTAAAAGAAAGGTTTATCTCTGTGAGATGAATGCACTCAACACCAAGCAGTTTCTCAGAAAGCTTCTTTCTAGTTTTTATCTGAAGGTGTTCCTTTTTTCACTATAGGCCTCAAAGCGCTCATGAATATGCCTTATCGGTGTCTACAAAAAGAGTGTTGACAAAGTGCTCATTCAAAAGAAAGGTTTCATTCTGTGTGATGAATGCACTCAGCACAATGCAGTTTCTCAGAAAGTTTCATTCTAGTTTTTATCTGAAGATATTTCCTTTTTCATTATAAGCCTCAATGTGCTATCATATATCCCTTCCTAGATTCTAAAAAAAAAGTGATTCCAGACTGCTCAATGAAAAGAAAGGTTTAACTCTGTGAGAAGAATGCACACATCACAAAGCAGTTTCTCAGAAAGTTTCTTTCTACTTTTTCTCTGATAATGTTTCCTTTTTCACCAGAGGCCTCAATGTGCTCCCAAATATCCTTTTGCAGATTCTACCAAAACAGTGTTTCCAAATTGCTCAATAAAAATAAATGTTTAACTCTGTGAGACTAATGCACACATCACAAAACAGTTTCTCAGAAAGCTTCTTTCTGGTTTTTCTCTGAAGATATTTCCTTTTTCACTGTTGACCTCAATATGCTCCATATAGCCCTTCCTAGGTTCTAAGGAAAAAGAAGTTCCAGAATTCTCAATGGAATGAAAGGTTTAACTCTGTGAGAAGTACATACACATCATAAAGGAGTTTCTCACAAGGCTTCTTTCTACTTTTTCTCAGATGATCATTCCTTTTTTAACATAGGCCTCTAGGCGCTCCCAAATATCCCTTTGCAGATTCTACCAAAACAGTGTTTCCAAACTGCTTAATGAAAAGAATAGTCTACTACTGTGAGGTGAATGTACGTATCATAAAGTAGTTTCTTAGATGGTTTCTTTCTAGTTTTTATCTGAAGATTTTTCCTTTTTCACTATAAGCCTCAATGAGTTCCCATACATCCCTTGGCAGATTCTCCAACAACAGTGTTTCCAAACTGCTCAATCAAAAGAATGCTTCAACTCTGTGAAATGAATGCACACAACAGAAGGTGGTTTCAGAGAAAGCTTCTTTCTAGCTTTAGTCTGAAGACATTTGCTTTTTCACCATAGGCCTCAAGGCGCTCCCAAATATGCCTGCACAGATCTTTCAAAAAAAAGTTTCCAAACTCCTCAATGAGAAGAAAGGTTTAACTCTGTGAAATGAATGCACACATCATAAAGCAGTTTCTCAGAATGTATTTTCTAGTTTTTATCCTAAGATGTTCCCTTTTTCACTGTAGGCCTCTAATTGCTCCCAATATCACTTCTCGGATTCTACAAAAAGGGTGTTGCCAAACTGTTCAATCAAAAGGAAGGTTTAACTCTGTGAGATGAATGCACTCATCACAAACCAGTTTCTCAGAAATTTTCTTTCTAGTTTTTATCTAAAGATATTTTCTTTTTCACCATAGGCTTCAATGCACTCTCATATATCCCTTCCAAGATTCTATATAAACAGTGTTTCCAGACTGCTCAAAGAAAATAAAGTTTTAACTCTGTGAGAAAAATGCACACATCACAAAGAGGTTTCTCAGAAAGCTTGTTTCTAATTTTTCTCTGATGATATTTCCTTTTTCACCATAGGCCTGAATGCACTCCAAAATATCCCTTTGAAGATTCTACCAAAACAGTGTTTCCTAACTGCTCAATGAAAAGAAAGTTTTACCTCTGTGAGAAGAATACACGCATCACAAAGAAGTTTCTCAAAAGGCTTCTTTCTACTTTTTTTGTGAAGATATTTTCTTTTTCATCATAGGCCTCAATGTGCTCCTATATATCCCTTCACAGATTCCACAAACACAGTGTCTCCAAACTACTCAATCAAAAGAATGGTTAAACTCTGTGAGAAGAATGCACACATCTCAAAGCATTTTCTGAGAAAGCTTCTTTCTACTATTTATGTGAAGATATTCCCTTTTTCACCGTAGGCCTGAATGCCCTCCCAAATATCCCTTCACAGATAGTACTGACACAGGGTTTGGGAACTGCTCAATCAACATAAAGGTTTAATTCTGTGAGATGAATGCACACATCACAAAGCAGTTTCTCAGAAATTTTCTTTCTAGTTTTTCTTGGAAGATATTTCATTTTGCACCATAGTCCTCAATGTACACCCATATATCCCTGAGTAGACTGTACAAAAACAGTGTTTCCAGACTTTTCAATCAAAAGAAAGGTTTAACTCTGTGGGACGAATGTGCACATCACAAAGCAGTTTCCCAGAAAGCCTCTTTCTAGTTTTTACCTGAAGATATTTCCTTTCTCAACAAATGCCTCAATGTGCTCCCAAATGTGTCTCATAGATTGTTCCAAAACAGTTTCCATCCTGCTGAATCAAAAGACAGTTTTAACACTGTGACATAAATGCACACATCACAAACACATTCCCAGAAAACTTCTTTCTAGTTTTTATCTGAAGATATTTCTTTTTTGACCTTAGGCCTCAAAGCGCTCCCAAATATGCCTTTGCAGATTCTCCAAAGGACACTGTTTCCAAACTGTTCAACCAAACGAAACATTTAACTCTTTGAGATGAGTGCATTCATCACAAAGCAGTTTCTCAGAAAGCATCTTTCTAGTTTTTATCTGATATTTAATTTTTCACCAGAGGCCTGAAAGTGATCCTTAATATCCCTTCACAGATTCTACAAAAACAGTGTTTTCAAACTGCTCAATGAAAAGTATGGTTAAACTCTGTGAGATGAATGCACACATCACAAATCATTTTCTCAGAAAGTTTCTTTCTATTTTTTATCTGAAGATATTTCCTTTTTCACCACTGGCCTCAATGTGCTCCCATATATCCCTTCCTAGATTTAAAAAAAAAACAGTGTTTCCAAACGGCTCAATCAAAAGAAAGGTTTAACTCTGTGAGAAGAATGCACACATAACAAAGCAGATTCCCAGAATGCTTCTTTCTATTTTATATCTTAAGATATATTGTTCTTCACCATAGGCCTCAAAGCACTCCCAAATATCCTTTCTCAGATTTTTCAAAACACTGTTGTCAGACTGAAAAATCAAAAGAAAGTTTTAACTCTGTGAGATGAATTTACTCATCACAAAGTAGTTTCTCACAAAGCTTCTTTCTAGTTTTTATCTGAAGATATTTAATTTTTCACCATAGGCCTGTAAGTGCTCCCAAATATCCCTTCACAGATTCTACCAAAACAGTGTTTCCAAATTGCTCAAAGAATGGTTTAACTCTTTGAGATGAATGCACACATCTGAAGGTGGTTACTGAGAAAGCTTCTTTCTAGTTTTCCTCTGAAGATATTTCCTTTTGCACCATAGGCCTCAAACCACTCCCAAATATACCTTCTCAGATTCTACAAAAAGAGTGTTGCCAAACTGCTCAATCAAAAGAAATGTTGAATTCTGTGAGACGAATGCACTCATCACAAAGCAGTTTCTCAGAAAGCTTCTGCCTAGTTTTTCTCAGAAGATATTTCCTTTTTCACCACTGGCCTCTATGTGCTCCCAAATATCCCTTCTTAGATTAGAAAAAAAAAAAAAAACAGTGTTCCCAGACTGCTTAATGAAAAGAAAAGTTTAACTCTGTGAGAAGAATGCACACATCACAAAACTATTTCTGAGAAAGCTCCTTTCTAATTTAATCTGAAGTTATCTACTTTTTCACCATAGGACTCAAAGCTCTACAAAATATCCCTTCGCAGATTCTACCAAAACAGTGTTTCCAAACTTCTGAATGAAAAGAAATATTTACCTCTGTGAGAAGAATGCACACATCACAAAGTGGTTTTTGAGAAAGCATCTTTCTAGCTTTTATCTGAAGATATTTCCTTTTTCGCCATAGGCCTCAATGCACTCCCCAATGTCCCTTCACAGATTCCACAAAAATAGTTTTCCCAAACTGCTTCATATTTATCTGAAGATATTACCTTTTTCACCATAGACCTCAATGCACTCCCAAATGTCCTTTTACAGATGCAACATAAACAGTGTGGCCAAACTGCACAATCAAAAGAAAGGTTTATCTCTGTGAGATGAATGAACACATCAGAAAGCAGTTTCCCAGAAAGCTTCTTTCTAGTTTTTATCTGAAGATACTTCCTTTTACACCATAGGCCCTGAAGCAATCCCAAAAATCCCTTCTCATATTTTACAATCACATAGTTTCCAAACTGCTCAGTCAAAAGGGAGGTTTCACTCTGTGAGATGAATGCACACATCACAAAGCAGTTTCTCAGAAATCTTCTTTCTAGTTGTTCTCTGAAGATATTTTCTTTTTCACCATAGGCCTCAATGTGCTCCCATATATCCCTTCATAGATTCTACCAAAACAATCTTTCCAGGCTGCTTAATCAATGGAAATGTTTAACTGTGTGAGAAGAATGCACACATCACAAAGCAGTTTCTAAGAAACCTTCTTTCTAGTTTTTATCTGAAGATAATTCTTTTTGTACTGTAGACCTCAAAGTACTACCATATATCCCTTTGTAGATTCTACAAAAACAGTGTTTCTAGACTGCTCAATCAAAAGAAAGGTTAACTCTGTGAGGAGAATGCCCTCAACACAAAGCAGTTTCTGAGAAACCTTCCTTCTAGTTTTTCTCTGAATATATTTCCTTTTTCACCATAGGCCTCAATGCACTCTGAAATATCTCTTTGCAGATCCTACCTAAAAGTGTTTCCAAACTGCTCAATCAAAAGTAAGGTTTAATTTTGTGAGATGAAGGTAGAAGTCATAAAGCAGTTTCCCAGAAAGCTTTTTTCTAGTTTTTATCTGAAGACATTCCCTTTTTAACTGTAGGCCTCAAAGTGCTCCCAAATATCCCTTCTCAGATTCTACAAAAACAGTGATGCCAAACTGCTAAATCAAAAGAAAAGTTTAAGTCTATCAGGAGAATGCACACATCACAAAGCCAATTCTGAGAAAGCTTCTTTCTAGTATTTATCTGAAGATATTTCCTTTTTGACCATAGACCTCAATGTGCTCCCAATTTTCCCTTCACAGATTCAACAAAAACAGTGTTGCCAAACTGCAAAATGAAAAGAAAGGTTTAATTCTGTGAGATGAATGCACAAATCACAAAGCAGTTTCCTAGAGAGTTTCTTTTTCGTTTCTATATGAAGATATTTCCTTTTTCAGCATAGGCCTCAATGTACTCCCAAGTATCTCTTTGCAGATCCTACCAAAACAGTGTTTCCAAACTACTCATTCAAAAGAAAGGTTTAACTGTATGAGATGAATGCCCTCATCAGAAAGCAATTTCTCAGAAAGTTTCTAGTTTTTATCTGAAGATATTTCCTTTTTCATCATAGGCCTGAATGCACTCCCAAATATCACTTCACAGATTCTACAAAAACAGTTTTTCCAAACTGCTCAGTCAAAAGAAAGGTTTAACTCTGTGAGAAGAATGCAGACATCACAAAGCAGTTTCTGAGAAATCTTCTTTCTACTTTTTATCTGAAGATATTTCCTTTTTAACCATAGATCTCAATGCACTCCCAAATATCACTTCACAGATACCTCAAAAACTGTGTTTCCAAACTGCCCAATGAAAAGGAAGTTTTAATTCTGTGAGATGAATGGACACATCACAAAGCAGTTTCTCAGGAAGCTTCTTTCCAGTTTTTATGTGAAGATATTTCCTTTTTCACCCTTGGCCTCAATGGGCTCCCAAATATCCCTTCACAGATTCTAAAAAAACAGTTTCCAAACTACTCAACCAAAAGAATGGTTTAACTCTGTGGGAAGCATGCCACATCACAAAGTGGCTTCTCAGAAAACTTCTGTCTAGTTTTTATCTGAAGATACTTCCTTTTTCATCATATGCTTTTACGTGCTCTCAAATATCCCTTCGCAGAGTCTACAAAAATAGTGTTTACAAACTACACAATCAAAAGAAAGTTTTAACTTTGTGAGACGAATGCCCAAATCTGAAAGCAGTTTCTCAGAAACCTTCTTTCTAGTTTTCATCTGAAGACATTTCCTTTTTCACCATAGTCCCCAACGTGATCCCAAATATCCCTTTGCAGATTCTACCAAAACAGTGTTTCCAAACTGCTCAATCAAAAGAAAGGTTTACCTATATGAGATGCATGCACACATCACAAAGCAGTTTCCCAGAAGGCTTCTTTCTAGTTTTTATCTGAAGATATTTTAATTTTTGCCGTAGGCCTCAATGCACTCCCAAATATCCCTTTGCATATTCTACAAAAACAGTGTTTCCAAACAGCTCAATCCAAAGAATGGTTGAATTCTGTGAGAAGAATGCATGCAACATGAAATGGTTTCTCAGAAAGCTTCTTTCCACTTTTTCCTGTGAAGATATTTCCTTTTTCACCATAGGCTTCAGTGTGGTCCCAAATATATCATCGCAGATTCTACAAAAACAGTGATTCCAAACTGCTCAATCAAAAGAAAGCTTTAACTCTGTGATGTGAATACACATAGCAAAAAGCGATTTCTCAGAAATCTTTCTAGTTTTTTACTGAATATATTTCCTTTTACACCATAGTTCTCAATGTGCTCCCAAATATCAGTTCACAGATTCTAGAAAAAGAGTGTTTCCAAACTCCTGAATGAAAAGAAACGTTTAACTCTCCAAGATGAATGCACAAGTCACAAGGCGGTTTGTCAGGCAGCTTTCTTGTCATTTTTATCCTGGAGTATTCCCTTTTTCACCTTTGGACTCGAGGAGCTCCCAAATGCGCATTTGTGGAATAGACAAAAACAGTGTTTCCAAACTACCAAATCAAAAGAATGGTTTAAGTCTGTGAGATGAATGCACACATCACAAAGTGGTTTCTCAGATAGCTTCCTTCTAGTTTTTACCCTGGGATATTCACTTCTTTGCCTTTGGCCTTAATGATCTCCCAAATATCCCTTGGAAGATTCTACAAAAACGTGTTTCCCAAACTGCTTAATAAAAAGAATGGTTTATCACTGCGAGATGAATGCACACATCATAGAGCAGTTTGTCAGATAATTTCCTTCTAGTTTTTATCCAGAAATATTCAATTTTTGCCATTGGCCTCAATGAGCTTCCAAATGTCCTTTCTCGGAATGGACAAAAACAGTGTCTCCAAACTGCTGAATCAAAGGGAAAGCTTAACTCTGTGAGATGAATGCACACATCACAAAGCCGTTCTCAAAAGCTTCCTTCTAGTTTTTATATGAGGATATTTTCTTTTTCACCATAGTCCTCAAAGCAGTCCCAAATATCACTTCACAGATTTAAAAAAACAGTGATTCCTAACCTCTGAATCAAAGGAAAGGTTTATCTCTGTGAGATGAATGCAGTTTCTTATAAAGCTTCTTTTCAATTTTTTGTCTGAATATATTTTCTTTTTCACCACAAGCCTTAATGCACTCCCAAATATCCCTTCGCAGATTCTACAAAAACAGTGTTTCCAAACTGCTGAATGAAAAGAAAGGTTTAACTCTGAAAGATGAATGCAAACATCAGAAAGTGGTTTCTTGGATAAATTCTTTCTAATTTTTATCGTGGGATATTTGCTTTTTCACCATTGGCCACAATGCGCCCCCAAATGTTGATTCACTGAATGGACAAAAACAGGCTTTCAAGACTGCTGAATCAAAGAAAAGTTTAACTCTTTGAGATGAAGCCACATATCACAAAGCAGTTTATCAGAAAGCTCCTTTCTAGTTTTTATCTGAAGATTTTTTATTTTTCACCACTGGCCTCAATGCACTCCCAAATGTCAGTTCGCAGACTCTAAAAAAACAGTGTTTCCAAGCTGTTGAATGAAAAGATAGGTTTAACTCTGCGACATGAAAGCACACATCACAAAGCTGTTTCTTAGATAGCTTCCTCATACTTTTTATCTGAAGAAATATTATTTTCACCACAGGCCTCAATTTGCTCCCAAATGTCCCTTCCATATTCTACAAAAACAGTGTTTTCAAACTGCTGAATTGAAAGAAAGGTTTAACTCTGAGAGATGAATACACACATCACAAAGAAGTTTCTCAGAAAGCTTCCTCCAAGGTTTTATCTGAAGGTACATTATTTTTTGTCACAGTCCAAAATGCACTCCTAAATGTCCCTTTGTAGATTCTAAAAAAAAGTGTTTCAAGGCTGCTGAATGAAAATAACTGTGTAACTGTGAGAGATGAATGCACACATCACAATACCATTTCTCAGCTTATTTCATTCTAATTTTTATCCTGGGATATTTACTTTTCCATGATTGGCCTCAATGAGCTTCCAAATTTGCATTTACAGAATGGACAAAAACGGTGTTTCCAACTTGGTGAATCAAAAGAAATGTCTAACTCTGTGAGATAAATGCATATAGCACACAGAGGTTTCTCAGAAAGCTTCTTTCTAATTTTTACCTGAAGATATTTTCTTTTTCACCATAGGCATCTGTGCACTCTGAAATATCCCTTCACAGATTCTAGCAAAACAGCATTTCCAAACTGCTCAATCAAAAGAAAGGTTTAACTCTGTGAGATGAATGCACACATCATAAAGCGGTTTCCCAGAAAGCTTCTTTTTAGTTTTTATCTGAAGATATTTCATTTTTAAACATAGGTCTAAAAGTGCTCCCAAATATCCCTTCTGAGATTCTACAAAAACACTGTTGCTACCATGCTCAATCAAAAGAAAAGTTTAACTCTGTGAGATGAATGCACTCATCACAAAACAGTTTCTCAGAAAACTTCTTTCTAGTTTTTATCTGAAGATAATTCCTTATTGACCACAGGCCTCAATGTGCTCCCAAATATCCATTCACAGATTCTACCAAAATAGTGTTTCCAACGTGCTCAATAAAAAAAAAAAAAACAGTTTAACTTTGTGAGGGGAATGCACACATCACAAGGCAGCTTCTCAGAACTCTTCTTTCTAGTTTTTCTCTGAGGATATTTCCTATTTCACCCCAGGCCTCAATGTGCTCCAAAATAACCCTTCCTAGTTTCTACCAAAACAGTGTTTCCCAACTGTTAAATCAAAAGAAAGTTTTAACTCTATGAGAAGAATGCACATATCACAAAGCAGTTGCTGAAAATCTTCTTTCTAGTACTTATCTGAAGATATTTCCTTTTTCACCATAGACCTCAATGCACTCCAAAATACCACTTCACAGATTCTACAAAAACAGGGTTTCCAAACTGCACAATCTAAAGAAAGTTTTAAACCTGTGAGATGAATGCACTCATCACATACGGTTTCTCAGAAAGCTTCATCTAGTTTTTATCTGAAGATATTTCCTATTTCAACATAGGCCTCAAACTGTCCCCAAATATCCCTTTGCAGATTGTACAAAAACTGTTTCTGAACTGCTCAATCAAAAGAAAGGTTTAACTCTTTGAGATGAATGCACACATCACAAAGCAGTTTCTCAGATAGCTTCTTTTTAGTTTTTCTTCCAATATATTTCCTTTTTCACTTTTGGCCTTAATGCACTCCCATATGTCAACTTGTAGATTCAACAAAAACAGTGTTTCCAGACTGCATAGTCAATAGAAATGTTTAACTCTGTGAGAAGAATGCACACATCCCAAGGTGGTTTATAAAAAGGCTTTTCTTTGTTTGTATCTGAAGATATTTCCTTTTTCACTGTAGGCCTCAAGTGCTCCCATATATCCCTTTGCACACTCTACCAAAACACTTTTTCCAAACTGCTCAATCAAAAGAAAGGTTTAACCCTGTGAGATGAATGCATACACCACAAAGCAGTTTCTCAGAAAATTTCTTTCTACTTTTCATTTGAAGATGTTTCCTTTTTAACCCTTGGCTTCAATGCACTCCCGAATATCCTTTGGTCGATTTAACAGAAACAGTGTTTCCAATCTACTCAATCAAAATAATATTTTAACTCTGTGAGAGGAATGTCCACATCAGAAAGCAGTTGCCAGAAAGCTTCTTTCTAATTTTTCTCTGAAGATATTTCCTTTTTCACCATATGCCTCAAAGCACTCCTAAATAGCCCTTCACAGAGTCTACAGAAAAAGTTTTTCCAAACCGCTCAATCAAAAAAAAAAGTTTTAACTCTCTGAGATTAATGCACATCACAAAGCAGTTTCTCAGAAAGGTTCTTTCTAGTTTTTATCTGAAGATATTTCATTTTTTACCATAGGCCTTAAAATGCTCCCAAATATCCCTTCCCAGATTCCCGAAAAACAGTGCTGCAAAACTGCTCAATGAAAAGAAAGATTTACCTCTTTGAGATGAATGCACTCATCACAAAGCAGTTTCTCACAAAGCTTTTTTCTAGTTTTTATCTGAAGATATTTCCTTTTTCAGCAGAGGCCTGAATGCACTCCCATATATCCCTTTGCAGATTCTACAAAAACAGAGTTTCCAAACTGCTCAACCAAAAGAAAGGTTTAACTCTGTGAGAGGAATGCACACATACTAAGCAGTTTCTAAGAAGCTTCTTTCGATTTTTTATCTGAACATATTTCCTTTTTCACCATAGGCCTCAGTGTGCTCCAAGATCCCCTTCACAGATTTTACAAAAACAGTGTTTCCAAGCTGCTCAATGAAGAGAAAGATTTAGCTGTGTGAGATGAATACACACATCAAAAACAGTTTCTCAGAAAGCTTCTTTCCTGTTTTTATCTGAAGCATATTTTTTCACCATGTGTTTCAATGCTTTCCCAAATATACCTTTGCAGTTTGTACAAAAAGAGTGTTTCCAAACTGCTCCATCAAAAGAAAGTTTTGACTCTGTGAGATGAATGCACACATGACAAAGCAGTTTCTCAGAAAGCTTCTTTGTAGTTTTTAATCTGAAAATAATTCCTTTTCCTCCATATGCCTCAATGTGCTCCCAAATATCCCTTTTCAGATTCTACGAAAACAGTGTTTCCAAGGCACTCAATCAAAAGAATTGTTTAACTCTGTGAGATGAATGCACACATCACAAAACAGTTTATCAGAAAGCATGTCTCTAGGTTTTGTCTGAAGATATTTGGGTTTTCACCATAGGACTAAATGCTCTCCAAAATATCCCTTCACAGATTCTACAAAAACATTGCTTGCAAACTGCTCAATCAAAAGAAAGGCTTACTTCTGAGAGATGAATGCTCACATCATACAGCACTGTCTCAGAAATCTTCTTTCTAGTTTTTATCTTAAGATATTTCCTCTTTCACCACAGGCCTCAATGTGTTAAAAAATATCCCTTCACAGTTCCTACAAAAACAGTGTTTCCTAACTACTCAATCAAAAGAAAGGTTTAAATCTGAGAGATGAATGCACACATCAGAAAGCAGTTTCTCAGAAAGCTTCTTTCTAGTTTTTCTCTGAGTGTTTCCAAACTGATCAATCAAAAGAAAGGTTTACCTCTGTGAGATGAATGCACACATCACAAAGCCATTTATCAGAACGCTTCTTTCTAGTTTTTCTCCGAAGATATTTCCTTTTTCACCATAGGCCTCAATGTGGTCCCAAATATCCCCTCATAGATTCTACAAAAACAGTGTTTCCAAACTGCTCAATGATAATAAAGGTTTAACTCTCTGAGAAGAATGCACACATCACAAAGTAGTTTCTCAGAAAGCTTCTTTCTGGTTTTTATATGAAGATACTTTCATTTTCACACTAGGCCTCACTGCTCTCCCAAATATCCCTTTGCAGATTCTACATAAATAGCATTTCCAAACAGCTGAATCAAAAGAAAAGTTTATCACTGTGAGTTGACTGCACACATCATTAAGCAGGTTCTCAGACAGCTTCTTTCCTGTTTTTATCTGAAGAAATTTCCTTTTTCACCATAGGTCTCAAGGTACTCTCAAATATCCCTTTGTAGGTTCTACAAAAACACTTTTTCCATACTGCTCAAACAATACAAAGCTTTAACTCTGTGAGATGAATACACACATTGAAAGAGTGATGCTCAGACTTAAGACCACAGCACACCGGCTCAGCCAAGAGATCTTTATTGGAGGCAGCAGGCTGGGCTGGGCAGGAGACAGAGAGAGAGAGAGCGGTGGGGGGTTTGCTTCTTTTATGCCTGGGAGGGCTGCATGGATGTTTGTGATTGGCTGGGGTGGGGCTTAGAGTGAGGCGGGGAAAACACCTCTCTCTGATTGGTTTTTCCTTTGGCGGGTTTGCATTGAAGAAGAAGAACCTGGAACCAGCGCCATTAGGGTGCTCTAGTTACCTAACATTCCTCCCTTTTTTGTTTTTTAAGAAGTGGGGAGGTGGGCGTCGCTGTTCATCTGGCTACTTCCTGCTGAATGGGGGCATCATGGGAAGGGATATTGGAGGACTGTAGGGGCAGGAGGCCAAGGAAGATGGCGCTAAAGGTGAACACTTGCTGTGGTGTGAAGTCTAAAGATGTCCCTTGTAAGTAGAGGTCACCTATGGATGCGAGCCATCCGTATGGCAGGGAAGGATCTGCTATGAGCCACATATCTTGTTGGAGGGCCTGGAGGAAATCTAAGAAATTACAGGTCCTGGAGGTGGAGGCCATTGGTAGGTGAGTCCTGGTCGACTACTTCAGTTGCTAGGAATTGGTAGTGCCTAATGAGAAGCTGGTTAAAAGTCAGGACTTGATGGATTCACAGCCAAATTCTACCAGAGGTACAAGGAGGAACTGGTACCATTCCTTCTGAAACTATTCCAATGGATAGAAAAAGAGGGAATCCTCCTTAACACATTTTATGAAGCCAGCATCATACTGATACCAAAGCCTGGCAGAGACATAAACAAAAAAGAGAATTTCAGACCGATATCCTTGATGAACATTGATGCAAAAATCCTCAATAAAATACTGGCAAACCGAATCCAGCAGCACATCAAAAAGCTTATCCACCATGATCAAGTGGGCTTCATCCCTGGGATGCAAGGCTTGTTCAACATATGCAAATCAATAAATGTAATCCAGCATACAAACAGAACCAAAGACAAAAACCACATGATTATCTCAAAAGATGCAGAAAAGGCCTTTGACAAAATTCAACAACCCTTCATGCTAAAAACTCTCAATAAATTAGGTATTGATGGGACGTATCCCAAAATAATAAGAGCTATCTATGACAAAACCACAGCCAATATAATGCAAAAACTGGAAGCATTCCCTCTGAAAACTGGCACAAGACAGGGATACCGTCTCTCACCGCTCCTATTCAACATAGTGTTGGAAGTTCTGGCCAGAGCAATCAGGCAGAAGAAGGAGATAAAGTGTATTCAATTACGAAAAGAGGAAGTCCAATTGTCCCTGTTTGCAGATGACATGATTGTATATCTAGAAAACCCCATTGTCTCAGCTCAAAATCCCCTTAAGCTGATTAGCAACTTCAGCAAAGTCTCAGGATACAAAATCAATGTACAAAAATCACAAGCATTCTTGTACACCAATCACAGACAAACAGAGAGCCAAATCATGAGTGAACTCCCATTCACAATTGCTTCAAAGAGAATAAAATACCTAGGAATCCAACTTACGAGGGATGTGAAGGACCTCTTCAAGGAGAACTACAAACCACTGCTCAATAAAATAAAAGAGGATACAAAGAAATGGAAGAACATTCCATGGTCATGGGTTGGAAGAATCAATATCGTGAAAATGGCCATACTGCCCAAGGTAATTTATAGATTCAATGCCATCCCCATCAAGCTACCAATGACTTTCTTTACAGAATTGGAAAAAACTACTTTAAAGTTCATATGGAACCAAAAAAGAGCCCACATCCCCAAGTCAATCCTAAGCCAAAAGAACAAAGCTGGAGGAATCATGCTACCTGACTTCAAACTATCCTACAAGGCTACAGTAACCAAAACAGCATGTTACTGGTACCACAACAGAGACATAGATCAATGGAACAGGACAGAGCCCTCAGAAATGATGCCACATATCTACAACTATCTGATCTTTGACAAACCTGACAAAAACAAGAAATGGGGAAAGGATTCCTTATTAATAAATGGTGCTGGGAAAACTGGCTAGCCATATGTAGAAAGCTGCAACTGGATCCCTTCCTTACACCTTACACAAAAATTAATTCAAGATGGATTAAAGACTTAAATGTTAGACCTAAAACCATTAAAATCCTACAAGAAAACCTAGGCAATACCATTCAGGCCATAGGCGTGGGCAAGGACTTCATGTCTAAAACACCAAAAGCAATGGCAACAGAAGCCAAAATTGACAAATGGGATCTAATTAAACTAAAGAGCTTCTGCATAGCAAAAGAAACTACCATCAGAGTGAACAGGCAACCTACAGAATGGGAGAAAATTTTTGCAACCTACTCATCTGACAAAGGGCTAATATCCAGAATCTACAATGAACTCAAACAAATTTACAAGAAAAAAACAAACAACCCCATCAAAAAGTGGGCAAAGGACATGAACAGACACTTCTCAAAAGAAGACATTTATGCAGCCAGAAAACACATGAAGAAATGCTCATCATCACTGGCCATCAGAGAAATGCAAATCAAAACCACAGTGAGATACCATCTCACACCAGTTAGAATGGCCATCATTAAAAAATCAGGAAACAACAGGTGCTGGAGAGGATGTGGAGAAATAGGAACACTTTTACACTGTTGGTGGGACTGTAAAGTAGTTCAACCATCGTGGAAGTCAGTGTGGCGATTCCTCAGGGATCTAGAACTAGAAATACCATTTGACCCAGCCATCCCATTACTAGGTATATACCCAAAGGACTATAAATCATGCTGCTATAAAGACACATGCACACGTATGTTTATTGCAGCACTATTCACAATAGCAAAGAGTTGGAACCAACCCAAATGTCCAACAATGATACACTGGATTAAGAAAATGTGGCACATATACACCATGGAATACTATGCAGCCATAAAAAATGATGAGTTCGTGTCCTTTGTAGGGACATGGATGAAATTGGAAAACATCTTTCTCAGTAAACTATCACAAGGACAAAAATCCAAACACCACATGTTCTCATTCATAGGTTTGAATTGAACAATGAGAACTCATGGACACAGGAAGGGGAACATCACACTCCGGGGACTGTTGTGGGGTTGGGGGAAGGGGGAGGGACAGCATTAGGAGATATACCTAATGCTAAATGACGAGTTAATGGGTGCAGGAAATCAACATGGCACATGGATACATATGTAACAAACCTGCACATTGTGCACATGTACCCTAAAACCTAAAGTATAATAAAAAAAGAAACAAAACAAAACAAAACAATAACAACAAAAAAAGTCTGGTTAGATAAGGAGGAGATTCGTTGTTGCATGAACTTTTTTAAGCAAGGGAGGAGGGTACAAAAGGCCGCTATTCCTACTAGGGGTCTGAGAAAGGGTAGGACCCAAGCTAAAAGAGGCATTTTTAGAGTGTCCCAAAGTGAGTAGCCTGTGTTTGTTTTGAGGAGTTTTTGTCTTATGTCATTAAGATTTTTTATGTTGGTCTTGACAACCTGGGACTCATTAATAAAGTAACAACAGCTTTCTTGGAGGAGAAAGCATGTGCCTCCTTTTTCAGCTGTCAGGAGGTCTAGGGCTCTGAGGTTTTGGAGGACTACTCCGGCTAAAGAGGTGATTTGTTGTTGCAGGGTGGCTAGTGACTGCGCAGTTTGTTCAATAGTGGATTCTAGGTGTACCTTTAATTCATTAACCTGCGAGACTCCGTATCCGAGGGAGGTGGCCCCTAGAGTGGAGCCTAGAAGGGAGGTTGCAAGGGAGAGGCCAAGGATGGCAGGTATAAATACAGCCCATCTTTTTCTTGGGGCCTGATTTATGGGAGGGTCGTTAAGGTTGAAGGCGGTGGTCCCTTCGGAAAGGGAGAGGAGGGTAAGTTGTGGCAGGAGTGTGAAGGGGAAGCAGGTAGTATTGATGGAGGAGTTGATTGTTTTGTAAAGCGTGTGGTTACACCAGAAAAGTATCCATTGGGGGCAGAAGAATTAGGGTATGGGGTGGTGGTATTACAGAAGGGAGGGGATTCTGGGATGTTTGTGTAGCAGGTAATGGCCTGGGACATGTTGAAGAGGGGAACACTGAATATTAAGGGGGTGTTTGGGAGTGATGAATGACTGGTAGTGTTAGTATTGTTCGGGAGGGTGACAGGAACAGCAATAAGTGGTGGTTTATTAAGGCTGGCACATAGGAAGCAGTTGGAGGGAGAGGTATTAGCATTGTTTAGGAGTTGGATTCCTTCCTGCAGAAGTAGGAGCCAAGACTGCTGTATTGAGACAGAAACAGAGGAGGAGTCTAGTTGCTGAAGGAGGTCTTCAGCAGCTTGAGAGATGTCGCTGGAGATGCCGGGAAGTGTGAGGAAAGGAAGGGGTGCACTGGGGCATGATCAGGAACTTATGAGAGCATGTTAGGGGCGGGGTGGTCTTTGGCTGCATGGGGTGGCCCCCTACTTTGACTATAGGAGGGCCAGAGTTGGAGACAGTGCCTTAATACTCCTGCAGAACCGAGGAAGTAGGAGGGGAATGATGAGATGCCTACTCACCGCAAGAGGCACCCTGGGCTCCTGCGTGGTGATGGTGTGTGTCGGGAAGAGGTCCTAGGGCCCCATCAGTCGTAGGCTGCCAACTTAATGAGATCTGCTTTAGGACGGGGTCTGGCCCAGCTCCCCCAAGGGAGCTGGGGCAGTCAGTCGCCCAGTAGCTGGATTGTTGGCACTTGGGGCATGGTCTTTGGGTGGCCTGGGATCAGGACACTCACGAGCCCAATGACCTTTGTTCCCACACTTAAAGCAGGTTCCAGGGGGTTGGTGGTGAGTGGACATAGAGGCAGGCCGTCTGACAGGTTGGGTTGGGGCCTTGAAGGCCTGAGACAACATTTGGCACTTTTGCCTCCTTGCCTGCTTGTCACGGTTGTGGTAGACCTTGAACGCGGTAGCGAGGATCTCCATCTGCGGGGTAAAGGGACCTCTGTTTAGCCTTCTTAGTTTGGCCTGAATGTCTGGGAAGCTTTGTGCGAAGAAATGGAACATGAGAAGTTGTCTGCTGTCAGGGGCTTCGGGGTCTATGTTGGTGTATTGTTGGAGTGCCTGTGTAAGGCAGGCGAGGAAGGCAGATGGGTTTTCATGTTTTTCCTGAATGATTTCGTGAAGTTTTTCAAAATTGACTGCCTTTTGGGCTGCCTTGCAGAGACGTGTTATTAAACAGGTGGGGAAGTGGTCTTGGGCCAAGACACCGTTCTGGGAGTTATAGTCCCTGCCAGGGTCCTGTTCGGGGAATGCCTGTGCCCCGATGGGTAGGGCTGGGGTTGTTTGGTGAACCTGATCTGCATAAGTACAGGCCTGCTCCTAGACCTGCCTGTGCTTCTTGAGAAGGAGGGTGTCAGAGAAAATTTGATATAAGAGGCAGAGTTAGAAGTGTAAGAGCCTAAGCATTTATAAGTTAGCCATAGAGAAGGGAACATGGACACGAAGAATGCCTTCTGCCCCTGCAACTTCTGTAAGAGGGGCAAGGATGGAGAGGTGTGATCTGGAACGAGTGGTGGGAGGGCTGAGCGGCGGAGGTTGCGGAGGAAGGGGGAAGAAGAAGAACCTGGAACCAGCGCCATTAGGGTGCTCTAGTTACCTAACACACATCACAAAGCAGTTTCTCATAAAGCTGTTTTCTAGTTTTTATGTGAAGATATTTCCTTTTTCACCATAGGAATCAATGTGATTTCAAATATCCCTTCACAGATTCCACAAAAACAGTGTTTCCAAACTATTCTATCAAAAGAAAGTTTTAACTCTGTGAGATGAATGCACACATCACAAAGTGGTTTCTCAGATAGCTTCCTTCTAGTTTTTGTCCAGGGATATCAGCTTTTTCACCACTGTCCCCAAAGAGCTTCCAAATACCCACTCGGAGAATGGAAAAAAACAGTATTTCCAAACTGCTAAATGAAAAGAAAAGTTTAACTCTGTGAGATGAATGCACACAACAGAATGCAGTTTCTCGAATGCTTCCTCAACTTTTTATCTGAATATATATATTTTTTCACCAGAGCTCCCTATGCACTCCAAAATACACCTTCGTAGATTCAACAAAAATAGTTTTTCCAAACTGCAGAATGAAAAGAAATATTTCATTATGTGAGATGGAGGCACACATCACAAAGTGATTTCTCAGAAAGCTTCCTTCTGGTTTTTATCCTGGGATATTTCCTTTTTTGCCATTGACTTTTATGAGCTCCCAAATGTACATTCGCATAATGGGCAAAAACAGTGTTTCCAAACTGCTGAATGAAAAGAAAGTTTTCACTCTGTTAGATGAATGCACACATCACAAAGCAGTTTCTCACAAAGCTACTTTCTACTCTTTATCTGAGGATATTTTCTTTTTCACCATAGTACTCATGGAGCTCCCAAATATCCCTTCACAGATTTTTCAAAAACGGTGTTTCCAAACTGCTGAATGAAAAGAAATGAAATACCCTGGGATATTTGCTTCTTTGTCTTTGGCCTTAATGATCTCCCAAATATCCCTTGGAAGATCCTACAAAAGCAATATTTCCAAACTGCTTAATGAAAAGAATGGTTTGTCTCTGCGAGATGAATGCACACATAATAGAGCAGTTTCTCAGATAATTTCCTTCTAGTTTTTATCCAATGATATTCACTTTTTTGCCACTGGCTTCAATGAGCTTCAAATTGTCCATTCTCAGAATGGACAAAAATAGTGTCTCCAAACTGCTGAATCAAAGGGAAGGTTTAACTCTGTGAGATGAATGCACACATCACAAAGGAGTTCTCAGAAAGCTTTTTTGTGGTTTTTATCTAAAGATATTTTCTTTTTCATCATAGACCTCAAAGCACTCCCAAATATCACTTCACAGATCCAACAAAAACAGTGATTCCAAACTTCTGAATCAAAGGAAAGGTTTAACTCTGTTAGAGGAATGTAGTTTCTTATAAAGCTTCTTTTCAGTCTTTATCTGATTATATTGTCTTTTTCACCACAGGCCTTAATGCACTCCCAAATATCCCTTTGCAGATTCTACAAAAACAGTGTTTCCAAACTGCTGAATGAAAAGGAAGTTTTACCTCTGCAAGATGAATGCACACAACAGAAAGTGGTTTCTCAGATAAATTCCTTCTAATTTTTATCCTGGGATATTTGCTTTTTCACCATTGACCACAGTGCACTCCCAAATGTTGACTCACTGAATGGACAAAAACTGGCTTTCAAGACTGCTGTATCAAAGAAAAGTTTAATTATGTGAGATGAATGCACATACCACAAAGCAGTTTCTCAGAAAGGATCTTTCTAGTTTTTATCTGAAGATTTTTTATTTTTCACCATCAGCCTCAATGTACACCAAAATGTCCATTCACAGATTCTAAAAGAAAACACTGCTTCCAAACAGTTGAATGAAAAGAGAGGTTTATCTCTGTGAGATGAATGCACACATCACAGAGCAGTTACTCCAAAAACTTCTTTCTAGTTTTTATGTGAAGATAATTTCTTTCTCTCCACAGGCCTCAATATGCTCCCAAATATCCAATTGCAGATTCTTCAAAAACAGTGTTTCCAAACTGCTGATTCAAAAGAAAGATTTAAGTCTGTGAGATGAATGCACACATCACAAAGCAGTTTCTCAAAAAGCTTCTTTCTTGTTTTTTTCTGAAGATATTTTCTTCTTCACTGCAGGTCTCAATGCACTCCAAAATAACCCTTTGCAGATTCTACAAAAACAGTGTTTCCAAACTCCTGAATGAAAAGAAAGGTTTAACTCTGCAAGATAAACGGACACATTACAAAGAGGTTTTTCAGATAACTTCCTTCTAGTTTTTGTCCTTGGATATTCGCTCTTTCCCCACTAGGCTCAAAGAGCTCCCAAATATCCCTTCGCAGATTCTACAAAAACTGTTTCCAGAGGGCTTAATGAAAATAATGATTTATCTCTGTGAGATGAATGCACATATCACAAAGCGGTTTGTCAGACAGCTCCCTTCTAGTTTTTATCCTGTGATATTTGCTTTCTTGCCATTGGCCTCAATGATCTCCCAAATGTCCATTTGCTGAATGGAGAAAAACGGTTTCCAAAATGCTGAATCAAAGAAAGGTTTAACGTTGTGAGATGAATGCACACATCACAAAGCAGTTTCTCAGAAAGTTTCTAGTTTTTATCTGAAGTTATTTCCTTTTTCACCATAGGCCTGAATGTGCTTCCAATATCCCTTTGCAGATTCTAAAAAACAGTGTTTCTTAACAGCTGAATGAAAAGGAAATTTTCACCATGTGAAAGGAATGCAAAAATCACAAAGCAGTTTCTCAGACATCTTCCTTCTAGTTTTAATCCTGGGATATCCACTTTTCCACCAATGGACTAAAGGAGCTACTGAATATCCATTCCCAGAATGGGAAAAAAACAATTTTTCAAAACTTCTCAATCAAAAGAAATGTTAAACTCTGTGAGATGAATGCACACATCAAAAAGCAGTTTCTCAGAAAGCTTATTTCTTGTTTTTATTAAAATTATTTTGTTTTTCTGTGGTGAAAAAGCAAATATTTTCACATAAAAACTAGACAGAAACTTTCTGAGAAACTTCTTTGTGATGTGTGCATTCATCTCACTGAGTTGAACCATTCTATTGTTTGACCAGTTTGGACACAGTCTTTTTGTAGAAATTTCAAAGGGTCATTTGGGAATTTGGGAATGCTTTGAGGCTTATGGTGAAAAAGGAAATATCTTCAAATAAAAATTAGAAGCTTTCTGAGAAGCTTCTTTCTGATGTGTGCATTCATCTCACAGAGTTGAACAATTCTTTTGATTGAGCAGTTTGGAAACTCTGTTCTTCTAGAATCTGAAAAGAGATATTTGTGAATGCTTTGAGGTCTACGGTGAAAAAGGAAATATCTTCACCTATGAACAAGAAGAAGCTTTCTGAGAAACTGCTTTCTGATGTGAGCATTCATCTCACAGAGGTAAACGTTTCTTTTCATTGAGAAGTTTGGAAACTCTGTTCTTCTAGAATCTACAAAGGAATATTTGTGAGTACTTTGAGGCCTATGGTGAAAAAGGAAATATCTTCACATAAAAACTAGACAGAAGCTTCCTGAGAAACTGCTTTGTGATGTGTGCATACGTCTCACAGAGGTGAAACATTCTTTTGATTGAGCAATTTCAAAACACTGTTTTGGAGAATCTGTAAAGGGAAATTTGTAAGTGCTTAGAGGCCTATGGTGAAAAAGGAAATATCTTCACATAAAAACTAGAAAGAAGCTTTCTGAGAAACTTCTTTGGGATGTGTGCATTCATCTTAAAGTGTTGAACCACTCTTTTGATTGAGCAGTTTGGAAACAGCCTTTTTGCAGAATCAGCAAAGGGATATGTGGGAGTGCTTAGAGGCGTATGGTGAAAAAGGAAATATCTTCACATTAAAACTAGAAAGCAGCTTTCTGAGAACCTGCTTTGTTATGCCTACATCCATCTCACAGAGGTAAACGTTTCTTTTCATTGAGCAGTTTGGAAACTCTGTACTTCTAGAACCTACAAAGGGATATTTGGGAGCACTTTGAGTCCTATGGTGAAAAAGGAAATATTTTCAAATTAAAACTAGGAAGAAGCTTTCTGAAAAACTTCTTTGTGCTGTGTGCATTCATCTCACACAGGTAAATATTTCTTTTCAGTGAGTAAGTTGGAAACTCTGTTCTTCTAGAATCTGCAAGGGATATTTGTGAGTTCTTTGAGACCCATTCTGAAAAAGGAAATATCTTCACATAAAAACAAGACAGAAGATTTCTGAGAAACTTCTTTCTGATGTGTGCATTCTTCTCACAAAGTTGAACCATTCTTTGATTGAGCAGTTTGGAATCTGTCTTTTTGTGGAATCTGTCTTTTTGTAGAATCTGCAAAGAGATATTTGGGAGCACTTTGAGGCCTATGGTGAAAAAGGTAATATATTCACCTAAAAGCTAAAAAGCAGCTTTCTGAAAAACTGCTTTGTGATTGTGCATTCATCTCACAGAGGTAAATGTTTCTTTTCCTTGAGCAGTTTGGAAACTCTGTTCTTCTAGAATCTGCAAAGGGATATTTGTGAGCACTTTGAGTCCTGAGGTGAAAAGGAAAGTATTTTCATATAAAAACCAGAAGGAAGCTTTCTGAGAAACTACTTTGTGATGTGTGCATTCATCTCACAGAGCTCAACCATTCCTTTGATTGAGCAGTTTGGAAACAGTGTTTTTGGAGAATGCACAAAGGTATATTTGGGAGTGCTTTTAGGCCTATGGTGAAAAAGGAAATATCTTCATATAAAAACTAGAAAGAAGCTTCCTGAGAAACTCTTTTGTGATGTGTGCCTTCATCTCACAGAGTTGAACCATTCTTTTGATTGTGCAGTTTGGAAACAGTCTTTTTGCAGAATCTGCGAAGGGATATTTGGGAGCACTTAGAGGTGTATGGTCAAAAAGGAAATATCTTCTCATAAAAAAATAGAAAGCAGCTTTCTGAGAAACTGCTTTATTTTGTCTGCATATATCTCACAGAGGTAAACCTTTCTTTTCATTGAGCAGTTTGAAGACTGTGTACTTCTAGAATCTGAAAAGGGATATTTGGGAAAGCTTTAAGTCATGTGGTTAAAAAGGAAACATCTTTACATAAAAACAAGGCAGAAACGTTCTGACATAATTCTTTATGATGTGTTCATTCATCTCACAGAGTTGAACCATTCTTTAGATTGAGCAGTTTGGAAAGAGCGTTTTTGGACAAGCTGCAAAGGGATATTAGGCAGCACTTTGGGGCCTATGGTGAAAAAGGAAATATCTTCACATAAAAACTAGAAAGAAACTTCCTGAGAAACTGCTTTGTGATGTGTGCATTAATATAACATAGGTAGACATTTCTTTTCATAAAGCAGTTTGGAAAATTTGTTCTTCTGGAATCTGTAAAGGGATATTTGTGAGCTCTTTGAGTCTTAAGTTGAAAAAGGAAATATATTTACATAAAAACTAGACAGAGGCTTTCTGAGTAATTGCTTTTTGATGTGTGCATTCATCCACAGAGATGAATCATTCTTTTGATTATGCAGTTTCAAATAGTGTTTTGGAGAATCTGCAAGTGGATATTTGGGTGTGCTTTGAGGCTTATGGTGAAAAAGGAAATATCTCCACATAAAAACTAGAAAAAAGCTTTCTGAGAAACTTCTTTACGATGTGTGCATTTATCTATGGAGATAAACATTCCTTTTCATTGAGCACTTTGGAAACCCTGTTGTTGTAGAATCTGCAAAGGGATATTCATGAGCGCTTTGATACCTATGGTGAAAAAAGAAATATCTTCACATAAAAACTAGAATTAAGCTTCTGATAAACTACTTTATGATGTGTGCATTCATCTCATGGAGGTGAACCATTCTTTTGATTGAGCTGTTTGGAAACAGCCTTTTTGGAGAATCTGCAAAGGGATATTTGGGAGCCTATGGTGAAAAACGAAATATGTTCACATAAAAACTAGAAACAAGCTTTCTGAGAAACTTCTCTATGATGTGTGCATTTATCTCACAGAGGTAAACATTTCTTTTCATTCAGCACTTTGGAAACTCTGTTGTTCTAGAATCAGCAAAGGGATTTTCATGAGTGCTTTTATACCTATGGTGAAAAAGTAAATAACTTCACATAAAAACTAGACAGAAGCTTTCTGAGAAACTTCTTTGTAATGTGTGCATTCATCACACAGAGTTGAACCATTCTTTCAATAAATCAGTTTGAAAACTATCTGTTTTTGGCATGTGCAAGGGGATATTTGGGAGCACATTGAGGCCTGTGGTGAAAAAGGAAATATCTTCATATAAAAACCAGACAGAAACTTTCTGAGAAATTTCTTTGTGATGTGTGTATTCATTTCACAGAGTTGATCCATACTTTTGATTGAGCAGTTTGGAAACAGTATTTTTGTAGAATCTGCAAAGGGATATTTGGGAGTGTGTTGAGGTCTATGGTGAAAAATGAAATATCTTCATATGAAAAGTAGAAAGAAATTTCTGAGAAACTGGTTTAGGATATTTGCACTCATCTCACAGAGGTAAAAGTTTCTTTTCATTGGGAAGTTTGGAAACTCTGTTCTTCTAGAATTTGCAAAGGGATATTTGTGAGTGCTTTGAGGCCTGTGGTGAAAAAGGAAATACCTTCACAAAAACTAGACAGAGGATTTCTGAGAAACTTCTTTGTCATATGTGCATTCGTGTCACAGAGTTGAACCATTCTTTTGGTTTAACAGTTTGGAAACAGTATTTTTGTACAATCTGCCAAAGGATATTAGGGAGAGCTTTGAGACCTAAGGTGAAAAAGGAAATATCTTCACATAAAAACTTAAAAGAAGCTTTCTGAGAAACATCTTTGTGATGTGTGCATTCATCTCACAGAGGTAAACGATTCTTTTCATTGAGCAGTTTGGAAACTCTGTTCTTCCAGAATCTGAAAAGGGATATTTGTGAGCACCTTGAGGCTTATGTTGAGAAAGGAAATATCTTCACAAAAACACCACACAGAACCTTTCTGAGAAACTTCTGTGTAACAAGTGCATTCATCTCACAGAGTTGAAACATTCCCTTAATTCAACAGTTTGGAAAAAGTCTTTCTGTGGAATCTGCAAATGGATATTTTAGAGCACATTGATGCATATACTGAAAATGGAAATATCTTCACATAAAAAAGTAGGAAGAAGCTTTCTGAGAAAGTGCTTTGTGATGTGTGCATTCTTCCACAGAGGTAAATTTTTTTTCATTGAGCAGTTTGGAAACTGTTCTTCTGGAATCTGCAAAGGGATATTTGTGAGCACTTTGAGGCCTATAGTGAAAAAGGAAATATCTTCACATAAAAACTAGACAGAAGATTTCAGAGAAACTCCTTTTTGATTTGTGCATTTATCTCACAGAGTTGAACCATTCTTTTGATTGAGCCATTCGGAAGCAGTCTTTTCATAGAATCTGTAAAGGGATACTTTTGAGCACTTAGAGATCTATGACAAAAAAGGAAATGTCTCCACATAAAAACTAGAAAGAATCCTTCTGAGAAAGAGCTTGTGATCTATGCATTCATCTCATAGAGATAAACGTTTGTTTTCATTGAGCAATTTGGAAACTCTGTTTTTCTAGCATCCGCAAAGGGATATTTGAGAGTACTTTGAAGCCTACGTTGAAAAAAGAAATATCTTCACATAAAAACTAGACAGAATCTTTCTGAGAAACTTCTTTGTCATGTGTGCATTCCTCTAATAGAGTTTAACTATTCTTTTGATTGAGCAGTTTGAATACAATATTTTTGTACAATCAGCAAAGGGATATTAGGGAGCATTTTGAGTCCTATGGTGAAAAACGAAATATCTTCACATAAAAACTAGGAAGAAACCTTCTGAGAAACTGCTTTGTGATGTGTGCATTCATCTCCCAGAGGTAAAAGTTTGTTTTCATTGAGGAGTTGGGAAAATCTGTTCTTCTAGAATCTGCAAATGGATATTTGTAGAGCTTAGAGGCATATGGTGAAAAAGGAAATATCTTCACCTAAAAACTAGACAGAAGCTTTCTGAGAAACTTCTTTGTCATGTGTGCATTCATCTCACAGAGTGGAACATTTCTTTTGATTGAGCATCTTGGAAACAGTCTTTTTGTTGAATCTGCAAGGGCATATTTTTGAGCCCTTTGAGGCCTAGGGTGAAAAAGGAAATATCCTCAAATAAAAACTAGTCAGAAGCTTTCTGGGAAACTTCTTTGTGATGTGGACATTCATCTCACAGAGATGAAACTTTCTTTTCATTGAGCAGTTTGGAAACAGTCTGTTCATAGAAACTGCAAAGGGATACTTGGGAGTGCGTTGAGCCCTATGGTGAAAAAGGAAATATCTTCACATAAAAACTAGAAAGAAGCATTGTGAGAAACTTCCTTGCGATGCATGCATTTAACTCACAGAGGTAAAGGTTTCTTTTCACTGAGTAGTTTGGAAACTCTGTTCTTCTAGAAGCTGCAAATGGATATTTGTGAGTGCTTTGCGACCTATGGTGAAAAAGGAAATACCTTTACATAAAAACCAGACAGAAGCTTTCTGAGAAACTCCTTTGTGATGTGTGCATTCATCTTACAGATTTCAACCATTCCTTTGATAGAGCAGTTTGGAAACAGTCTTTTTGTAGAATCTAAAAATGTATATTTGGGAGTGCGTTGAGGCCTATGGTGAAAAAGGAAATATTGTCACATAAAAACTAGACAGAAACCTTCTGGGAAACTTTTTTGTGATGTGGGCATTCACCTCACAGAGTTGAACCATTCTTTCGATAGAACAGTTTCAAAACAGTCTTTTTGTAGAATCTAAAATGTGATATTTGGGAGTGCGTTGAGGCCTATGGTGGAAAAGCAAATTTCTTCACATAAAAACTACAAAGAAGCTTTCTGAGAAACTGCTTTTTGATGTGTGCATTCATCTCCAGAGGTAAATGATTCTTTTCATTGAGCAGTTTGGACACACAGTTCTAGAATCTGCAAGGGGATATTCGTGAGCACTTTGAGGCTTATGGTGAAAAAGGAAATATCTTCAAATAAAAACTAGACAGAAGCTTTCGGAGAAACTTCTTTGAGATGTGGGCATTCATCTCACAGAGTTGAAACATTCTTTTGATTGTGCAATTTAGAAACACTCTTTTTGTAGAAGCTGCAAAGGAATATTTGGGAGTGCTTCTAGGCAAATGTTGAAAAAGTAAATATCTTCACATACAAACTAGACAGAAACTTTCTGTGAAACATCTTTGTGATGTGTGCATTCACCTCACAGTGCTGTGACATTCTTTTGTTTGAGCAGTTTGGAAACAGTCTTTTTGTAGAATCTGCAAAGGGATATTTGGGAGTGCACTGAGGCCTATGGTGAAAAAGGAAATATCTTCACATAAAAACTAGAAAGAAGCTTTATGAGAAACTACTTTGTGATGTGGTCATTCATCTCACAGAGTTGAACCATTGTTTTGATTGAGCAGTTTGGAAACTGAATTTTTGTGGAATCTGCAAAGGAATGTTTGGGAGCGTGTTGAGGCCAATGGTGAAAAAGGAAATATCTTCAGATAAAACAAGAAAGAAGCTTTATGAAAAACTTCTTTGTGATGTGTGAATTCATCTCTCAGAGGTAAAAGTTTCTTTTCATTCAGCAGTTTGGAAACTCTGTTTTTGTAGAGTCTGCAAAGGGATATTTCTGTGTGCTTTGAGGCCTATGGTGAAAAAGGAAATATCTTCACATAGAAACTGGACATATGCTTTCTAAGAAACTTCTTTGTGCTATGTACACTCATGTCACAAAGATGTAACATTCTTTTTTTTAAGCAATTTTGAAACAGTCTTTTTGTAGAATCTGCAAAGGGATATTTGGGAGCACGCTGAGGCCTATGGTGAAAAAGGAAATATTTACACATAAAAACTAGAAAGAAACTTTCTGAAAAACTGATTTGTGATGTGTGCATTCATTTCACTGAGGTAAAGGTTTCTTTTCATTGAGCAGTTTCACAACTACGTTCTTCAAGATTCTGCACAGGGATATTTATGAGCTCTTTGAGGCTTATGGTGAAAAAGGAAATATCGTCACATAAAAGTTATGTGGCTTTCTGAGAAATTTCTTTGTGATGTGTACATTCAACTCAACGAGTTGAACCATTCTTTTCATACAGCAGTTTGGAAACAGCCTTTTTGTAGAATCTGCAAAGGGATATTTCTGATTACTTTGAGGCCTAAGGTGAAAAAGGAAATATCTTCACATAAAAAGTAGAAAGAAGCCTTCTGAGAAACTGCTTTTTAATGTTTGCATTCATATCACAGAGGCAAACGTTTCTTTTCATGGAGCACTTTGGAAACTCTCTTCTTCTGGAATCTGCAAGGAGATATTTGTGAGCACTTTGAGACCTATGGTGAAAAAGGAAATATCTTCATATAAAAAGTAAAGAGAAGTTTTCTGAGAAACTTCTTTGTGATGTGTGTATTCATCCCACAGAGTTGAATCATTCTTTTGATTGAGCAGTTTGGAAACAGTCTTTGTAGAATCTGAGTAAGTATATATAGAAGCACCTTGAGGCCTATGGTGAAAAAGGAAATAGCTTCACATAAAAGCTAGAAAGAAGCTTTCTGAGAAACTTCTTTATGATGTCTGCATTCATCTCAGAGAGGTAAACATTTCTTTTTATTGAGCAGTTTGGAAACACTTTTCTGCTAGAATCTGCAAAAGGATATTTTTGTGTACTTTGAGACCTATGGTGAAAAAGGAAATATCTTCACGTAAAAACTAAAGAGAAGCCTTCAGAGAAACTTCTTTGTGATGTGCACCTACATCTCACAGAGTGGACCCATTCTTTTGAAAGAGCTGTTTGGAAAGAGTATTTTTGTAGTATCTGGAAAGGGATGCTTAGGAGTGCATTTAGGTCTATAGTTAAAAATTAAATATCTTTTCATAAAAACTAGACAGAAGCTTTCTGAGAAACTTCTTTGTGTTGTGTGCTTTCATCTCAC
This sequence comes from Hylobates moloch, assembly GCF_009828535.3. Lineage (NCBI taxonomy): Eukaryota > Metazoa > Chordata > Mammalia > Primates > Hylobatidae > Hylobates > Hylobates moloch. Next base: position 55,954,102 of record NW_026652287.1, on the reverse strand, counting down.
AGAATTGAACCATGCTTTTGATGGAACAGTTTGGAAACAGGCTTTTTGAAGAGTCTGAAAAGGGATATTTCACAGCATGTGGAGGCCTATTGTGAAAAAGGAAATACATTGAGATAAAAACTAGAAAGAAGCTTTCTGAGAAACTCCTTTGTGATGCGTGCATTCATCTCAGATAGCTAAACGTTTCTTTTCATTGAGCAGTTTAACTCTGTTGTTCCAGAATCTGCAAAGAGATATTTATGAGTGATTTGAGGCCTATGTTGAAAAAGGAAATATCTTCACACAAAAACTAGACAGAAGCTTTCTGAGAACCTTCTTTGTGATGTGTGCTTTCATCTCAAAGAGTTGAACCACCCTTTTGAGTGAGCAGTTTGGAAAAAGTCTTTTTATAGAATCTGCAAAGGGATATTTGGGAGCGTGCTGAGTCCTATGGTAAAAAAGAAAATATCTTCACATAAAAAGTAGAAAGAAGCTTTCTGTGTAACTGCCTCGTGACGTGTGCATTCATCTCACATAGGTAAATGTTTCTCCTCATTGAGCAGTTTGGGATCTCTGTCCTTGAAGAATCTGCAATGGGATATTTTTGATCACTTTGTGGCCTATGGTGAAAAAGCAAATATCACCACATAAAAACTAGAAAGAAGCTTTCTGAGCAACTTCTCTGAGATGTGTGCATTCACCTCACAGAATTGAACCATTCCTTCAATTGAGCAGTTTGGAAACAGACTTTTTCTAGAATCCACAAAGGCATATTTGGGAGCGCTTTGAGGACCATGGTGAAAAAGGAAATATTTTCACATAAAAACCAGAAAGAATCTTTCTGAGAACCTGCTTTGTGTTGTGTGCATTCATCTTGATGACATAAACGTTTCTTTTCATTGAGCAGTTTGCAAACAGTGTTCTTCTAGAGTCTGCAAAGGGATATTTTTTAGCACTTTGAGCCTATGGTGAAAAAGGAAATATCTTTACATAAACACTAGAATGAAGCTTTCTGAGGAAATGCTCTGTGATGTGTGCATTCATATCACAGAGGTAAATGATTCTTTTCATTGAGCACTTGAGAAACTCTGTTCTTCTGGAATCTGTAAAGGAATATTTGTGAGCACTTTGAGGCCTATGGTGAAAAAGAAAGTATCTTCACATAAAACCAGACTGAAGCTTTCTGAGAAACGTCTTTGTGATGTGTGCATTCATCTCATGGTGTTGAACTATTCTTTGGATTGAGCAGTTTGGAAGCAGTCTTTTTGTAGTTTCTGCAAACAGATATTTGTGAGCTCTTTGAGGCCTGTGCTGAAAAAGGAAATATCTTCATATAAAAAGTAGAAAGAAGCTTTTTTTGAGAAATTGCTTTGTGCTGTGTTCTTTATTCTCACATAGGTAAACATTTCTTTTCATTGAGCAGTTTGGAAACTCTATTATTCTGGAATCTGCAATGGGATATCTTTGAGTGCTTTGAGGCCTATGGTGAAAAAGGAAATATTGTCACATAAAAACTAGAAAGAGGCTTTCTGAGAAATTTCTCTGTGATCTGTGCACTCAATGCACAGAGATAAACGTTTATCTTCATTGGGCAGTTTGGGAACTCTGTCCTTGCAGTATCTACAAAGGGATATTTGTGAGTGCTTTGAGGCCTATACTGAAAAAGGAAATATTATCACATAAAAACTAGACAGAATCTTTCTGAGAAACTTCTCTGTGATGTGTGCATTCACTTCACAGAATTAAACCATTCTTATATTCAGCATTTTGGAAATAGTCTTATTGTAGAATCTGCAAAGGGATATTTGGGAGCACTTTGAGAACCACATTGAAAAAGTAAATACCTTCACATAAAAACTAGAAAGAAGCTTTCTGAGAAACTGCTTTGTGATGTATGCATTCATCTTATAGAGGTTAACATTTCTTTCAGCATTTTGTAGACTCTGTTCTTGGAGAATCTGCAAAGGGATATTTGTGAGTGCTTTGGGGTCTATGGTGAAAAACAAATATCGTCCCATAAAAACAAGACAGAAGATTTCTGAGAAACTTCTTTGTGATGTGTGCATTCATCTCACTGAGGTAAAAGTTTCTTTTCATTGAGCAGTTTGTAAACACTGTTCTTCTAGAATCTGCAAAGGGATATTTGGGATCGCTTTCATGCCTGTGGTGAAAGAGAAAATATCTTCATGTAAATACTAGATGGAAGCTTTCTGAGAAATTTCTTTGTGATGAGTGCATTCCACTCAGAGAGTTGAAGTATTCTTTTGATTGATCAGTTTGGAAAGAGTTTCTTTGTAGAATCTGCAACAGGATATTTGGGAGTGCATTGCAGCCTGCAGTGAAAAAGGAAATAACTTCACATAAAAAGTAGAAAGAAGCTTTCTGAGAAATTGCTTTTTGATGTGTGCATTCATATCACAGAGGTAATTGATTCTTTTCATGGAGCACTTTAGAAACTCTCTTCTTCTGGAATCTGCAAAGGGATATTTGTGAGCACTTTGAGGCCTATGGTGTAAAAGGAAATATCTTCACATAAAAACTAGGCAGAAGCTTTCTGAGAAACTTGCTTGTGATGTGTGCATTCATCTCACAGAACTGAACCATTCTTTAGATTGAGCAGTTTGGAAACTGTCTTTTTGTAGTCACTCAAAAGGGATATTTGGGAGTGCTTTGAGGCCTATGGTGAAAAAGGAAATATTTTCACATAAACACTAAAAAGAAACTTTCAGAGAAACTGCTTTGTGATGTGTGAATTTATCTCAAAGAGGTAAATGCTTCTTTTCAATGAGCAGTTTGGAAACTGTTCTTCTGGAATCTGCAAAGGGATATTTGTGAGCTCTTTGAGGTCTATAGTGAAAAAGCAAGTATCTTCACATGAAAACTAGATAGAAGTTTTCTGAGAAACTTCTTTGTGATGTGTGCATTCATCTGACAGAGTTGAACCATTCTTTTGATTGAGCAGTTCAGAAACAGTCTTTTTGCAGAATCTGCAAAAAGGGAGCACTTTGAGGCCTATGATGAAAAAGGAAATTTCTTCATAGAAAAAGTGGAAAGAATCTTTCTGAGAAACTGCTTTGTTATGTGTGCATTCAACTCACAGAGGTAAATGTTTCTGTTCACTGAGCAGTATGGAAACTGTTCTTCTAGAATCTGCAAAGGGATATTTGTGAGTGCTTTGAGGCATACCATGAAAAAGGATATATCATCTCATGAAAATTAGGTAGAAACTTTCTGAGAAACTTCTTTTTGATGTGTGCATTCATCTCACATAGCTGAACCAATCTTTTGATTAAGCAGTTTGGAAACAGTCTTTTTGTAGTATCTGCAAGTGGATATTTGATACTGAATTGAGGCCTATGGTGAAAAAGGAAATATCTTCTCAGAAAAAATAGAAAGAATCTTTCTGAGAAACTGCTTTGTGATGTGTGCATTCATCTCACAGATGTAAAAGTTTATTTTCATTGAGTAGTTTATAAACTCTGTTCTTCTAGAATCTGCAAAGGGATATTTGTGAGTCCTTTGGGACCTATGGTGAAAAAGGAAATATCTTCACATAAGAAATTGACAGAACTTTTATGAGTAACTTCTTCGTGATGTGTGCAGTCATCTCACAGAGTGGAACCATTCTTTGATTGAGCAGTTTGAAAACATTCTTTTTGTAGAATCTGCAAAGGGATATATGGTAGTGCATTGAGGCCTAGGGAGAAAAAGGAAATACCTTCACATAAAAACTACATAGAAGCTTACTGAAAGACTTCTTTGTGATGACAGCATTCATTTTACAGAGTTGGGCCATTGTTTTGATTGAGCAGTTGGGAAACATTCTTTTTGTAGAATCTGCAAAGGGCTATTTGGCAGTGCGTTGAAGCCTATGGTGAAAAAGGAAATATCTTCACATAAAAACTAGGCAGAAGCTTTCTGAGAAACTGCTTTGTGATGTGTGTATTCATCTCACAGAGGCAAAGGTTTATTTTCATTGAGAAGTTTGGAAACTCTTTTCTTCTGGAATCTGCAATGGGATGTTTGTGAGTGATTTGAGGCAAATGTTGAAAAAGGAAATACTTTCACACAAAGAGTAGACGAAAGCTTTCTGAGAAATTTCCTTGTGATGTGTGCATTCATCTCACCGAGTGTAACCATTCTTTGATTGAGCACTTTGGAAGCAGTCTTTTTGTAGGATCTGCAAATGGATATTTGGAAATGCACTGAGGCCTATGGTGAAAAAGGAAATATCTTCACATAAAAACTAAACAGAACCTTTCTGTGAAACATCTTTGTGACGTCTACATTCACCTCACAGAGCTGTGACATTCTTCTGTTTGAGCAGCTTGGAAACAGTTTTTGTAGATCTGCAAAGGGATATTTGGGAGCGTGCTGAGGCCTATGGGGAAAAAGCAAATTTCTTCACATAAAAACTAGAAAGAAGCATTCTGAGAAACTTCTTTGTGATGTGTGCATTCATTTCACAGAGGTAAAAGTTTCTTATCATTGAGCAGTTTGGAAACTTTCTTCTTGGATAATCTGAAAAGGGATATTTTGAGTGTTTTAAGGCCTACGGTGAAAAAGGAAATATTCTCACATTAAAACTAGACTGAAGCTTTCTGAGAAACTTCTTTGTGATGCTTGCATTCATCTCCCAAAGTTGAACCATTCTTTTGATTAAGCAATTTGGAAAAAAGCCTTTTTGTAGAATCTTCAAATGGATATTTGGGAATGCACTGAGGCCTATGGTGATAAAGGAAATATCTTCACATTAAAACTAAACAGAACCTTTCTGTGAAACATCTTTTTGATGTGTGCATTCATCTCACAGAGTTGAACCATCTTTTTGACAGAGCAGTTTGGAAACGGTCTTTTTGGAGAATCTAAAAAGTGATACTTGGGAGCACGTTGAGCTCTATGGTGAAAAAGGAAATATCCTCACATAAAAAGTACAAAGAAGTTTTCTGAGAAACTGCTTTTTGATGTGTGCATTCATATCAGAGAAGTAACCATTTCTTTTCATGGAGCACTTTGGAAACTGTCTCCTTCTGGAATCTGCAAAGGGATATTTGAGAGTGCTTTGAGACCTATTGTGAAAAAGGAACTATCTTCATATAAAAACAAGAGAGACTCTTTCTGAGAAACTTCTTTATGATGCATGCATTCATCTCACAGAGTTGAACTTTCTTTTGTTTGAGCAATTTAGAAACAGTTTTTTTGTAGAATCTGTAGAGGGATATATGTGAGCGATTTGAGGCTTATGGTGAAAAAGGAAGTATCTTCACATAAAAACTAGACAGAGGGTTTCTGAGAAACTACTTTGTGATGTGCACATTCATCTCACAGAGGTAAACGTTTATTTTCATTGAGCATATTGGAAAATCAGTTCTTGTAGAATCTGCAAAAGTATATTTGTGAGTGCATTAAGTCCTATGGTGAAAAAGGAAATATCTTCATGCAAAAAATAGAGAGAAACTTTCTGAGAAACTTATTTGGGATGTGAGCATTCATTTAACAGAGTTGAAGCTCTCTTTTGATTGAGTAGTTTAGAAACAGTCTTTTTGTTGCATCTGCAGAGGGATATTTCTGAGCAGTTTGAGACCTATCATGAAAAAGGAAATATCTTCACATAAAAACTGGACAGAAGATTTCTGAGAAACTTCTTTGTGATGTGTGCATTCATCTCACAGTGTCGATCCATTCTTTTGATTGAGCAGTTTCAAAACAGTCTTTTTGCAGAATGTGCAAAGGGATATTTGTCAGCACTTTGAGGTCTATGGTGAAAAAGAAATGGCTTCACATTAAAACTAGAGAGAAGGTTTCTGAGGAACTGATTTGTGATGTGTGCATTCATCTCACAGAGGGAAACGTTTCTTTCATTGAGCAGATTGGAACCTCTGTTCTTGTAGAATCTGCAAAGGAATACTTCTTAGCTGCTTGAGGCCTATGGTGAAAAAGGAAATATCTTCACAGAAATATTACATGGAATCTTTCTGAGAAACTTCTTTGTGATGTGTGCATTCATTGCATGCTGTTGAAACTTTCCTATGATTGAGAAGTTTATAAACAGTCTTTTTGAAGTATCTGCCAATGCATATTTGTCTGTGCTTTGAGGACTACGGTGAAAAAGGAAATATCTTCACATAAAAATTAGACGGAATCTTTCTGAGAAACTTCTTTGTGATGTTTGCACTCATCACACACAGTTGAAACTTTCTTTTGATTGAGCAGTTTAGAAAGAGTCTTTTTGGAGAATCTGCAAACGGATATTTGTGAGTGTTTTGAGGACTATGGTGAAAAAGGAAATCTCTTCACTTTAAAACTAGACAGAAGCTTTCTGGGGAAGTTCTCTGTGATATGAGCATTCATATCACAGAATTGAACCTTTCTTTTGACTGAGCAGTTTGGAAACTGTCTTTTTGTCGGATCTGCAAAGGGATATTTATGAGCAGTTTGAGGCCTAACGTGAAAAAGGAAATATCTTCACATCAAAAATAGACAGAAGCATTCTGAGAAACTCCTTTGTGATGTATGCATTCATCTCACAGAGTTGAACCATTCCCTTGATTGAGCAGTTTGGAAACAGTCTTTTTGTAGAGTCTGCAAAGGGCTATTTGGAGGGTTTTGAGGCCTATGGTGAGAAAGCAAATATCTTCACATAAAAACAAGAAAGAAACTTTCTGAGAAACTTCTTTGTGATGTGTGGTTTCATCTCACAGAGTTGAACCTTTCCTTTCATTGAGCAGTTTGGAAACAGTCTTTTTGAAGGATCTGCAAAGAGATACTTGGAGCACTCTGAGGCCTGTGGTGAAAAACGAAATATCTTCCCAGAAAAACTAGGCAGAAACTTTCTGAGAAACTTCTTTCTGATGTGTGCATTCGTCTCACAGAGTTGAACTTTTCTTTTCATTGAGAGGTTTGGAAACAGTCTTTTTGAAGAATGTGCCAATGGATATTTGAAGCGCTTTGAGGTCTATGGTGAAAAAGGAAATATCTTCACATAAAAACTAGACAGAATCTTTAGATGAATTTCTCTCTTTTTTTATTTTTTATTTTGTTATTATTATACGTTAAGTTTTAGGGTATATGCGCACAATGTTCAGGTTTGTTACATATGTATCCATGTGCCATGTTGGTGTGCTGCACCCATTAACTCGTCATTTAGCAATAGGTATATCTCCTAATGCTATCCCTCCCCCCTCCCCCCAACAGTCCCCAGAGTGTGATGTTCCCCTTTCTGTGTCCATGGGTTCTCATTGTTCAATTCCCACTTATGAGTGAGAACATGCAGTGTTTGATTTTGTGTGCATTCATCTCACAGAGTTCAACCTTTCTGTTCATTGAGTAGTTTGGAAACAGTATTTTTGTGGAATCTGCAAAGGGATATTTGTGAGCAGATAGAGGCCTATGTGAAAAAGGAAATATCTTCACAGAAAAACTAGACAGAAACATTCTGAGAAACTTCTTTGTAATGGGTGAATTAATGTCCCAGAGTTGTAACTTTCTATTCATTGAGCAGTTTGGAAACAGTCTTTTTGTAGAATCTGTAAAGGGATATTTGTGAGCAGTTTGAGGAATATGGTGAAAAAGGAAATATCTTCACATAAAAACTACGCAGAAGATTTTTGAGAAACTTCCTGTGATGTGTGCATTCATGTCACATAGTTGAACCTTTGTTTTGATTGAGCAGTTTGGAAGCAGTCTTTTTGTAAAATCTGCAAAGGAATATTTGGAGCACGTTGAGGTCTGTGGTGAAACAGGAAATATCTTCACATAAAAACTAGACAGAAGCTTTCTGAGAAACTTCTTTATGATGTGTGCACTCATCTCACAAAGTTTAAACTTCCTTTTGATTCAGCAGTTTGGAAACAGTCTTTTGGTCCAAACTGCAAAGGGATATTTGTGAGCCATTTGAGGACTATGGTGAAAAAGAAATATCTTCACTTAAAAACTATAGAAAACCTTTGTGAGAAACCTCTTTGTGTGTGTGCATTCATCTCACAGAGTTGAAACTTTCTTTTGATTGAGCAGTTTGGAGACAGTCTTCTGTAGAATCTGCAAAGGGATATTTGTGCACGATTAGAAGACTATGGTGAAAAATGAAATATCTTCACATAAAAACTAGACAGAAGATTTTTGAGGTACTTATTTGTGTTGTGTGCATTCAACTCACAGAATTGAACCTTTCTTTTGAATCAGCAGTTTGGAAAGTCTTTTTGTAGAATCTGTCAAGGGATATGTGGAGAGCTTTGAGGCCTATGGTGAAAAAGGAAATATCTACACAAAAAGCTAGACAGAAACTTTCTAAGAAACTACTTTGTGATGTGTGCATTCATCTCAGAGAGTTGAACTTTTCTTTTCATTGAGGAGTTTGAAAACAGTCTTTTTGTAGAATCTGCAAAGGGATATTTTGAGTCCTTTGAGGCCTATGGTGAAGAAGGAAATATTTTCACATAAAAACTAGACAGAAGCTTTCTGAGAAACTTCTTTGTGATGTGTGCATTCGTCTCACAGAATGGCACCTTTCTTGTGATTGAGTAGTTTGGAAACAATCTTTTTGTAGTATCTGCAAAGGGATATTAGTGAGTCCTTTGTTGCCTATAAAAAAAGGAAATAACATCACATAAAGACTACACAGAAGCTATCTGAGAAACTTCTTGTGATGTGTGCTTTCATCTCACAGAGATCAACATTTCTTTTGATTGAGCACTTTGGAAACAGTTTTTTTGTAGAATCTGGAAATGGATATTTGGAGCACTTAGAAGCCTATGGTGAAAAAGGAAGTATCTTCACATAAAAACTAGACAGAAGCATTCTGAGAAACTTCTTTGTGATGTGTCCATTTATCTCACAGTGTTGAACATTTTTGATTGAGCTGTTTGGAAACAGCTTTTGTCGAATCAGCAAAGGTATATTTATGAGCAGTTTGAGGCCTTTGGTGAAAAAGGAAATATCTTCACATAAAGTGTAGCCAGAAGCTTTTTGTGAAACTTCTCTGTGATGTGTGCATTTATCTCACAGAGTTGACGTTTCTTTTCATTGAGCAGTTTGGATACAGTCTTTTTTTCGAATCTGCCAAGGGATATTTTGAGCACTTTGTGGCTGATGGTGATAAAGGAAATATCTTCACATAAAAACTAGAGAGAAGCTTCCTGAGAAACTTCTTTGTGAAGTGTGCATTCATCTCACAGGGTTGAACATTTATTTTCATCGAGCAGTTTGGAAACAGTCTTTTTGTAGAATCTGAAAAGGGATATTTGGAGGGCTTTGAGGCCTATGGTGAAAAAGGAAATATATTCACATTAAAACTAGACTGAAATTTCTGCCAAATTTCTTTGTGATATGTGCATTCATCTCAAAGAGTTGCAATTTTCTTTTGATTGAGCAGTTGAGAAAGAGTCTTTTTGAATTATGTGCCAAGCAGTATTTGGAGGGCTTTGAGGCCTGTGGTGAAAAAGGAAATATCTTAATATAAAAACTAGACGAATATTTTGGACAATTTCTTTGTGATGTGTGCATTCATCTCACAAAGTTGTAACTTTCTGTTCATTGAGTAGTTTGGAGTCTTTTTGTCAAATCTGCAAAGGAATATTGGTGAGCGGATTGAGACCTAGGTCAAAAGGAAATATCTTCACAGAAAAACTAGACAGTAAGTTTCTGAGAAACTTCTTTGCAATGTGGGCATTCATCTTCCATACTTGAACGTTTATATTCATTGAGCAGTTTGGAAACAGTCTTTTTGTAGAATCTGCAAAGGGTTATTTGTGAGTGATTTGAGGCCTATTGTGGAAAAGGAAATATCTTCACATAAAAACTAGACAGGAGCTCTCTGAGAAACTTCTTTGCGATGTGTGCATTCATCTCAGAGATTTGAGCCTTTCTTTTCATTAATCAGTTTGGAAACAGTCTTAACAGTTTCATGGTAGAATCTGTAAAGGGGTATTTGTGAGTGTTTTGAGGCCTATGGTGAAAAGGGAAATACCTTGTCATAAAAACTAGACAGAAGCATTCTGAGAAACTTCTTTCTGTTCTGTGCATTCATCTCACTGAGTTGAAACTTTCTTTTGATTATGTAGTTTGGAAGCAGTCTCTTTGTAGAATCTACATAAGGATATTTGTGAGCACTTTGTGGACTATGGTGAAAAAGGAAGTATCTTCATATACAAACTAGACAGGTTTTTCAGAGAAACTTCTTTGTGTTGTGTGCATTCATTTCAGAGATGTAAACCTTTCTTTTCATTGAGAAGTATGGAAACAGTCTTTTTGTGGAATCTGCAAAGGGATATTTTTGAGCACTTTGAGGCCTGTGGTGAAAAAGGTAATATCTTCACATAAAAACTAGACAGAAGCTTTCTGAGAAACTTCTTTGTGATGTGTGCATTCATCTCACAGAATTGAACATTTGTTTTGATTGAGTGGTTTGGAAACAGTCTTTTTGGAGAATCTTCAAAGCGCTATTTTTGAGCCCTTTGAGGCCTGTGGTTAAATTGGAAATACCTTCACATAAAAGGTAGACAGAAGGCTTCTGAGAAACTGGTTTGTAATATGTGCATTTGTCTCACAGAGATAAACGTTTCTTTTCAATGTACAGGTTGATTTCTCTGTTCTTGCAGAATCTGCAATGGGATATTTGTGAGTGCTTTGAGGCCTGTGGTGAAAAAGGAAATATCTTCACATAAAAACTAGACAGAAGATTTCTGAGAAACTTCTTCATGATGAGTGCATTCTACTCACAGATTTGAACCTTTGTTTTGATTGAGCAGTTTGGAAACAGTCTTTTAGTACAATCTTCAAAGGGATATTTGTGAGCGCTTTGAGGCCTATGGTGAAAAAGGAAATATCTTCACATAAAATCTAGACAGAAGCTTTCTGAGAAACTTCTTTGTGATGTATGCATTCATCTCACAGAGTTGAACATTTCCTTTGACTTAGCAGTTTCAATGCAGTCTTTTGTGGAAACTTCCAGGGGATATTTGTGAGCAGTTTGAGGCCTATGGTGAAAAAGCAAGTATCTTCACATAAAAACTAGACAGAAGTTTTCTTTTTTTTATTCTATTATTATTATACTTTACGTTTTATGGTGCATGTGCACAATGTGCATGTTCATTACATATGTATACATGTGCCATGCTAGTGTGCTGCACCCATTAACTTGTCATTTAGCATTAGGTATATCTCTTAATGCAATCCCTCCCTTCACCCACCACCTCACAGCAGTCCCTCTTTTGTGATGTTTCCTTTCCTGTGTCCATGTATTCTCTTTATTAAATTCCTACCTATGAGTGAGAACATGCGGTGTTTGGGTTTTTGTCCTTGTGATAGTTTGCTGAGAATGATGGTTTCCAGCTTCATCCATATCCCTACAAAGGACATGAACTCATCATTTTTTATGGCTGCATAGTATTCCATGGTGTATATGTGCCACATTTTCTTAACCCAGTCTATCATTTTTGGACATTTGGGTTGGTTCCAAGTCTTTGCTATTGTGAATAGTGCCACAATAAACATATTTGTGATTGTGTCTTTATAGCAGCATGATTTATAATCCTTTGGGTATATACCCAGTAATGGGATGGATGGTTCAAATGGTATTTCTTGTTCTAGATCCCTGAGGAATTGCCACACTGACTTCCACAATGGTTGAACTACACCAACAGTGTAAAAGTGTTCCAATTTCTCCACATTTTCTCCAGTACATGCTGTTTCCTGACTTTTTAGTGATTGCCATTCTAACTGGTGTGAGATGGTATCTCATTGTGCTTTCGATTTGCATTTCTCTGATGGTCAGTGATGATGAGCATTTTTTCATGTGTTTTTTTGCTGAATAAATGTCTTCTGTTGAGATGTGTGTGTTCATATCCTTTGCCCACTTGTTGATGGGGTTGTTTGTTTTTTTCTTGTAAATTTGTTTGAGTTCATTGTAGATTCAGGATATTAGCCCTTTGTCAGATAAGTAGGTTGCAAAAATTTTCTCCCATTTTGTAGATTGCCTGTTCACTCTGATGGTAGTTTCCTTTGCTGTGCAGAAGCTCTTTATTTTAATTAGATCCCATTTGTCAATTTTGGCTTTTGTTGCTATTGCTTTTGGTGTTTTAGACATGAAGTCCTTGCCCATGCCTATGTCCTGATAGAATTGCCTAGGTTTTCTTCTAGGGTGATTATGGTTTGAGGTCTAACATGTAAGTCTTTAATCATCTTGAATTAATTTTTGTATAAGGTGTAAAGTAGGGATCCAGTTTCCGCTTTCTACATATGGCTAGCCAGTTTTCCCAACACCATTTATTAAAAAGGTAGTCCTTTCCCCATTGCTTGTTTTTGTCAGGTTTGTCAAAGATCAGACAGTTGTAGATATGCGACATTGTTTCTGAGGCCTCTGTTCTGTTCCATTGGTCTATATCTCTGTTTTGGTACCAGTGCCATGCTGTTTTGCTTACTGTAGCCTTGTAGTATAGTTTGAAGTCAGATAGTGTGATGTCTCCAGCTTTGTTCTTTTGGCTTAGGATGGACTTGGCAATGCAGGCTCTGTTTTGATTCCATATGAACTTTAAAGTAGTTTTTTCCAATTCTGTGAAGAAAGTCATTGGTAGTTTGATGGGGATGGCATTGAGTGTATAAATTACCTTGGGCAGTATGGCCATTTTCACGATATTGATTCTTTCTCCCCATGAGCATGGAAGGTTCTTCCATTTGTTTGTGTCCTCTTATATTTCATTGAGCAGTGGTTTGTAGTTCTCCTTGAAGAGGTCCTTCGCATCCCTCGTAAGTTGCTTTCCTAGGTATTTTATTTTCTTTGAAGCAATTGTGAATGGGAGTTCACTCATGATTTGGCCCTCTGTTTGTCTGTTATTTGTGCATAAGAATTCTTGTGATTTTTGCACATTGATTTTGTATCCTGAGACTTTGCTGAAGTTGCTTATCAGCTTAAGGAGATTTTGGGCTGAGACAATAGGGTTTTCTAGATATACAATCATGTCATCTGCAAACAGGGACCATTTGACTCCCTTTTTTCCTAATTGAATACCCTTTATTTCCTTCTCCTGCCTGATTTCCCTGGCCAGAACATCCAACACTATGTTGAATAGGAGTGGTGAGAGAGGGCATCCCTATCTTGTGCCAGTTTTCAAAGGGAATGCTTCCAGGTTTTGTCCTTTCAGTATGATATTGGCTGTGGGTTTGTCATAGATAGCTCTTATTATTTTGAGTTACATCCCATCAATACCTAATTTATTGAGAGTTTTTAGCATGAAGGGGTGTTGAATTTTGTCAAAGGCCTTTTCTGCATCTATTGAGGTAATCATGTGGTTTTTGTCTTTAGTTCTGTTTATATGCTGGATTACATTTATTGATTTGCATATGTTGAACCAGCCTTGCATCCCAGGGATGAAGCCCACTTGATCATGGTGGATAAGCTTTTTGATGTGCTGCTGGATTCAGTTTGCCAGTATTTTATTGAGGATTTTTGCATCAATGTTCATCAGAGATATTGGTCTAAAATTCTCTTTTTTGGTTGTGTCTCTCCCAGGCTTTGGTATGAGGATGGTGCTGGCCTCATAAAATGAGTTAGGGAGGATTCCGTCTTTTTCTATTAATTGGAATACTTTCAGAAGGAATGGTACCTGCTTCTCCTTCTACCTCTGGTAGAATTTGGCTGTGAATCCATCTGGTCCTGGACTTTTTTTGGTTGGTAAGCTATTGATTATTGCCTCAATTTCAGAGCCTGTTATTGGTCTATTCAGAGACTCAAATTCTTCCTGGTTCAGTCTTGGAAGGATGTATGTGTTGAGAAATTTGTCCATTTCTTGTAGATTTTCTAGTTTATTTGTGTAGAGGTTTTTACAGTATTCTCTGATGGTAGTTTGTATTTCTATGGGATCGGTAGTGATATCCCCTTTATCATTTTTTATTGCATCTATTTGATTCTTCTCTCTTTTCTTCTTTATTAGTCTTGCTAGCAGTCTATCAATTTTGTTGATCTTTTCAAAAAACCAGCTCCTGCATTCATTAATTTTTTGAAGGGTTTTTTGTGTCTCTATTGCCTTCCGTTCTGCTCTGATCTTAGTTATTTCTTGCCTTCTGCTAGCTTTTGAATGTGTTTGTTCTTGATTGTCTAGTTCTTTTATTTGTGATGTTAGGGTGTCAATTTTAGATCTTTCCTGCTTTCTCTTGTGGGCATTTAGTACTACAAATTTCCCTCTACACACTGCTTTGAATTTGTCCCAGAGATTGTGGTATGTTGTGTGTTTGTTCTTGTTGGTTTCAATGAACATCTTTATTTCTGCCTTCATTTTGTTATGTACCCAATAGTCATTCAGGAGCAGGTTGTTCAGTTTCCATATAGTTGAGTGGTTTTGAGTGAGTTTCTTAATTGTAGCTCTGGTTTGATTGCACTGTGGTCTGAGAGACAGTTTCTTATAATTTCTGTTCTTTTATATTTTCTGAGGAGTGCTTTACTTCCAACTATGTGGTCAATTTTGGAATAGGTGTGGTGTGGTGTTGAGAAGAATGTATATTCTGTTGATTTGGGGTGGAGAGTTCTGTAGATGTCTATTAGGTCTGCTTGGTGCAGAGCTGAGTTCAATTCTTGGATATACTTGTTAACTTTCTGTCTCATTGATCTGTCTAATGTTTACAGTGGGGTGTTAAAGTTTCCCATTATTATTGTGTGGGAGTCTAAGTCTCTTTGTAGGTCAGCAAGGACTTGCTTTATGAATCTGGGTGCTCCTGTGTTGGGTCCATATATTTTTAGGGTAGTTCACTCTTCTTGTTGAATTGATCACTTTACCATTATTAATGGCCTTCTTTGTCTCTTTTGATTTTTGTTGGCTTAAAGTCTGTTTTATCAGAGACTAGGATTGAAACCCCTGCCTTTTTTTAATTTCCATTTGCTTGGTAGATCTTCCTCCATTCTTTTATTTTGAGCCTATGTGTGTCTCTGAAGGTGAGATGGGTTTCCTGAATACTGCACACTGATGGGTCCTGACTTTATCCAATTTGCCAGTCTGTGTCTTTGAATTGGAGCATTTAGACCATTTACATTTAGGGTTAATATTGTTATGTGTGAATTTGATCCCGTCATTATGACGTTAACTGGTTATTTTGCTTGTTAGTTGATGCAGTTTCTTTCCAGCCTTGATGGTCTTTACAATTTGGTGTGTTTTTGCAGTGGTTGGTACTGGTTTTTCCTTTCCATGTTTAGTGCTTTCTTCAGGAGCTCTTTTAGGGCAGGCCTGGTGGTGACAAAATCTGTCTGTATTTGCTTGTCTGTAAAGTATTTTATTTCTCTTTCACTTATGAAGCTTAGAGTGGCTGGATATGAAATTCTGGGTTGAAAATTATTTTCTTTTAGAATGTTGAATATTGGCCCCCACTCCCTTCTGGCTCATAGAGTTTCTGCTGAGAGATTAGCTGTTAGTCTGATGGGCTTCCCTTTGTGAGTACACCAACCTTTCTCTCTGGCTGCCATTAACATTTTTTCCTTCATTTCAACTATGGTGAATCTGACCATTAAGTGTCTTGGAGTTGCTCTTCTTGAGGAGTATCTTTGTGGTGTTCTCTGTATTTCCTGAATTTGAATGTTGGCCTGCCTTGCTAGATTGGGGAAGTTCTCCCGGATAACATCCTGTAGAGTGTTTTCCAACTTGGTTGCATTCTCCCCATCACTTTCAGGTACACCAATCAGACGTAGATTTGGTCTTTTCACGTAGTCCCATATTTCTTGACAGCTTTGTTCATTTCTTTTTATTCTTTTTTTCTCTAAACTTCGCTTCTCACTTCATTTCATTCATTTCATCTTCCATCACTGATACTCTTTCTTCCAGTTGATTGCATCAGCTACTGAGGCTTCTGCATTCATCAAGTAGTTCTCATGCTTTGGTTTTCAGATCCATCAGGTCCTTTAAGGACTTCTCTGCATTGGTTATTCGAGGTAGCCATTCGTCTAATTTTTTTTCAATGTTTTAACCTCTTCACCATTCACTTGTACTTCCCCCTTTAGCTCAGAGTAGTTTGATTGTCTGAAGCCTTCTCTCAACTCGTCAAATTCATTCTCTGTCCAGCTTTGTTTCATTGCTGGTGAGGAGCAGTGTTCTTTGGAGGAGGAGAGGTGCTCTGATTTTTAGAGTTTCCAGTTTTTCTGCTCTGTTTTTTCCCCATCTTCATGGTTTTATCTACTTTTGGTCTCTGATGGTGGTGACATGCCGATGAGTTTTTAGTGTGGATGTCCTTTCTGTTTGTTAGTTTTCCTTCTAACAGTCAGGACCCTCAGCTGTAGGTCATTTGGGGTTTGCTGGAGGTCCAATCCAGACTCTGTTTGCTTCGGTAAGACCAGCAGTGGCTGTAGAACAGCCGATATTGGTAAACCACAAATGCTGCTGCCTGATCGTTCCTCTGGAAGTTTTGGCTCAGAAGAGCACCTGGTCATGTGAGGTGTCAGTCCACCCCTGCTGGGGGTGGCTCCCAGTTAGGCTAGACGGGTGTCAGGGACCTACTTGAGGAGGCAGTCTGCCCTTTCTCAGATTTCTCTCTGGTTTTTATGTGAAGATATTTCCTTTTTCACCATAGGCCTCAAAGCGCTCACAAGCATCCCTCTGAAGATTCTACAAAAAACTGTTTACACACAGCTCAATCAAAAGAAAGGTTCAACTCTTTGAGATGAATGCACACATCACAAAGAAGTTTCACAAAAAGTTTCTGTCTAGCTTTTATGTGAAGATATTTCCTTTTTCAACATAAGCCTCAAAATGCTCAAATATCCCTTTGCTGATTCCGAAAAAGATGGCTTCAAAACTGCTCAATCAAAAGAGAGGTTCAACTCTGTGAGATGAATGCACACATCACAAAGAAGTTTCTCAGAAAGTTTCTGTCTAGTTTTTATGTGAAGATTTTTCATTTTTCACCATAGGACTCAAAGTGCTCACAAAAATCACTTTGAAGATTCTACAAGAACAGAGTTTACAATCTGCTCAATGAAAAGAAACGTTTACCTCTGTGAGATGAATGCAGCTATGAGAAAACAGTTACTCAGAAACCTTCTTTCTATTTTTTATGTGAAGATATTTCTTCATTTTATTTTATTTTATTATTATTATACTTTAAGTTTTAGGGTACATGTGCACAATGTGCAAGTTTTTTACATAAGTATACATGTGTCATCTTGGTGTGCTGCACCCATTAACTCATCATTAAGCATTAGGTGCATCTCCAAATGTTATCCCTCAACCCTCCCACCACCCCACAACATTCCCTAGAGTGTGATGTTCCCCTTCCTGTGTCCATGTGTTCTCATTGTTCAATTCCCACCTATGAGTGAGAACATGCGGTGTTTGGTTTTTTGTCCTTGCAATAGTTTGCTGTGAATGATGTTTGCCAGTTTCATCCATGTCCCTACAAAGGACATGAACTCATCATTTTTTATGGCTGCATAGTATTCCACGGTGTATATGTGCCACATTTTCGTAATCCAGTCCATTGTTGTTGGACATTTGAGTTGGTTCCAAGTCTTTGCTATTGTGAATAGTGCCACAATAAACATATGTGTGCACATGTCTTTATAGCAGCATGATTTATAATCCTTTGGGTATATCGCAGTAATGGGATGGCTGGATCAAACAGTATTTCTAGTTCTAGATCCCTGAGGAATTACTACATTGGCTTCCATGATGGTTGAACTAGTTTACAGTCCCACCAACAGTGTAAAAGTGTTCCTATTTCTCCACATCCTCTCCAGCACCTGTTGTTTCCTGACTTTTTAATGATCACCATTCTAACTGGTGTGAGATGATATCTCATTGTGGATTTGATTTGCATTTCTCTGATGGCCAGTGATGATGAGCATTTCTTCATGTGTTTTTTGGCTGCATAGATGTCTTCTTTTGAGAAGTGTCTGTTTATATCCTTTGCCCACTTTTTGATGGGGTTGTTTGTTTTTTTCTTGTAAATTTGTTTGAGTTCATTGTAGATTCTGGATATTAGCCCTTTGTCAGATGAGTAGGTTGCAAAAATTTTCTCCCATTCTGTAGGTTACCTGTTCACTCTGATGGTAGTTTCTTCTGCTGTGCAGAAGCTCTTTAGTTTAATTAGATCCCATTTGTCAATTTTGGCTTTTTTGCCATTGATTTTGGTGTTTTAGTGAACTCCCATTCAAAATTCCTTCAAAGAGCATAAAATACCTAGGAATCCAACTTACAAGGGATGTGAAGGACCTCTTCAAGGAGAACTACAAACCACTGCTCAATGAAATAAAAGAGGATTCAAAGAAATGGAAGAACATTCCATGCTCATGGGTAGGAAGAATCAATATTGTGAAAATGACCATACTGCCCAAGGTAACTTATAGATTCAATGCCATCTCCATCAAGCTACCAATGACTTTCTTCACAGAATTGGAAAAAAACTACTTTAAAGTTCATATGGAACCAAAAAAGAGCCCGCATCACCATGTCAATCCTAAGCCAAAAAACAAAGCTGGAGACATCATGCTACCTTACTTCAAAGTATACTACAAGGCTACAGTAACCAAAACAGCATGGTACTTGTACCAAAACAGAGATATAGATAAATGGAACAGAACACAGCCCTCAGAAATAGTGCCACATATATACAACCATCTGATCTTTGACAAACCTGACAAAAACAAGTAATGGGGAAAGGATTCCCTATTTAATAAATGGTGCTGGGAAAACTGGCTAGCCATATGTAGAAAGCTGAATCTGGATCCTATCCTTACACCCTATATGAAACTTAATTCAAGATGGATTGAAGACTTACATGTTAGACCTAAAACAATTAAAACCCTACAAGAAAACCTAGGCAATACCATTCAGGACATAGGCATGTGAAGATATTTCTTTTTCACCATATGCCTCAAAGTGGTCACAAATATCCCTTTGCAGATTCTACAAAACTACTGTTTCCAAAATGCTCAATCAAAAGAAAGGTTCAACTCTGCGAGATGAATTCACACATCATGAAGAAGTTTCTCAAAAAGCTTCTTTCTAGTTTTTATGTGAAGATATTTCCTTTTTCACCATAGGCCTCAAAGCAATCACAAATATCCCTTTG
This sequence comes from Hylobates moloch, assembly GCF_009828535.3. NCBI lineage: Eukaryota > Metazoa > Chordata > Mammalia > Primates > Hylobatidae > Hylobates > Hylobates moloch. The sequence continues at coordinate 55,935,082 of NW_026652287.1, read as the reverse complement.
CAGATTTTACAAGAACAGAGTTTCCAATCTGCTCAATGATAAGCATTGTTTATCTCTGTGAGATGAATGCACCAATCACAGAGCAGTGTCTCAGAAACCTTCTTTATACTTTTTATTTGAAGATATTTATTTTTCACAATAGGGCTCAAACTGCTCACAAATATCCCTCTGCAGATTCTACAGTCTGTTTCCAAACTTCTCAAACAAAAGAATGGTTCAACTCTGTGAGATGAATGCACAGATCACAAAGCAGGCCTCAAAGCACTATAAATTATCCCTTTGCATATTCTACAAAAAGACACTTTTGAAACAACTCAATCAAAAAAAGGTTCACATGTGTCAGATGAATCTATTAATCACAAAGAAGTTTCTTAGAATGATTCTGCCTTGATTTATGTGAAGATATTGCCTGTCTTACAATACACCTCAAAGGGCTCACAAATATCACTTTGCAGATACTACAAAAAGTCTGTTTCTCAGTGCGATGAATGCACACATCACAAACAAATTTCACAGAATGCTTCTGTGCAGTTCCTATGTGAAGATATTTCCTGTTTCACCATTGGCCTCAAAGTGCTCCAAATGTCCACTTGCAAATTCTTCAAAAAGAGTGTTTCAAAATTGCTCAATGAAATGAAAGTTTCAGCTCTCTGAGATGAATGCGCACATCACTAAGAAGTTTCTCAGAATGCTTCTGTCTAGTTGTAATGTGAAGCTATTTCCATTTCCCATATTGGATGGAAAGCCCTGCAATATCCATTTGCAGAATCTAAAAAAGACTGTTTCAAAACTGCTGAATCAAAAAAAAAGGTTCAACTCTGTGAGATGAATGCACAGATCAGAAAGGAGTTTCACAGAATGCTTCTGTGTAGTTTTGATGTGAAGATATTTCCTTTTTCACCATAGGCCTCAAAGGGCTCCAATTGTCCACTTGCAGATTCTACAAAAAGAGTGTTCCAAAACTTCTCAATCTAAAGCAAGATTCAACTCTGTGAGACAAATGCACAGATCACAAAGAAGTTTCTCAGAGTTCTTCTGTAGAGTTTTCATGTGAAGATATTTCCTTTTCCACCATAGGCCACAAAGCTCTCCAAATATCCAATGGCATATCCTACAAAAAGAGAGTTTCAAAACTGCTCAATCAAAAGAAAGGTTAAACTGAGGAATGTGCACATAACAAGGAAGTTTGTCAGAATGATTCTGTGTAGTTTTTATGTGGAGATATTTCATTTTTCACCATAGACCTCAAAGCACTCCAGATGTCCACTAGCAGATTCTACAAAAAGACTGTTTCAAAGCTGCTCAATACAAAGTAAGGTTCAACTCTTTTAGATGAATGCACGCTTCACAAAGTAATTTCACAGAATGCTTCTGTGTAGTATTTATGTGAAGATATTTCCTTTTTCACCATAGGCCTCAAAGTACTCCAAATTTCTACTTGTAGGTTCTACAAAAAGAGTGTTTCAAAACTGCTCAATGAAAAGAAAGGTTCAACTCAGTGAGATGAATGCACACATCACTAAGAAGTTGCTCAGAATGCTTCTATCTAGTTTTTATGTGAAGATATTTCCTTTTCCCGCATCGGACAAAAAGACCTCTGATATCCACTTGCAGATTCTACAAAAGGCTGTTTCAAAGCTACTCAACCAAAAGAGAGGTTCAACTCTGTGAGATGAATGCACACATCACAAAGAATGTGAACTTATATCATTTTCCACTATAGGTCTCAAAGCACTCCAAATATCCACGTGCAGTTTCTACAAAAAGAGTTTTTCAAAACTGCTCCATAATAAGAAAAGTTGAACACTCTAAGATAAAGGTACACATCACTAAGAAGTTTCTCAGGCTTCTGTCAAGTTGTAATGTGAAGATGTTTCCTTTTCCCGCATTAGATGCAAAGCCCCCCCATTATCCACTTGCAGAATCTAAAAAAGACTGTTTCAAAACTGCTCAGTCAAAAGAAAGGTTCAACTTTGTGAGATGAATTCACAGATCACCAAGAAGTTTCTCAGAATGCTTCTGTCTAGTTTTTATGTGAAGATATTTTTTTTCCACAATATGCCACAAAGCTGTCCAAATAGTCAATTGTGGATTTTAAAAAAAGAGTGTTTCAAAACTGCTCAATCAAAAGAAAGGTTTAACTCTGTATGCTGCATGCACAGATGACAAGGAAGTTTGTCAGAATGCTTCTGTATAGTTTTTATGTGAAGATATGTCCTTTTTCACCATAGGCCTCAAAGCGCTCCAAATGTCCACTAGCTAATTCTACAAAAAGAGTGTTTCAAAACTCCTGAATCAAGAGTAAAGTTCAACTCTCTGAGATGAATGCAGACATCACAAAGGAATTTCGCAGAATGCTTCTGTGTAGTTTTTATGTGAAGATATTTCCTTTTTCACCATAGACATCAAAGCTCTCCAAATGTCCACTTGCAGATTCTACAAAAAGAGTGTTTCAAAACTGCTACAGCAAAAGAAAAGTTCAACTCTGTGAGACAAATGCACAGATCACAAAGGAGTTTCTCAGAATTCTTCTGTCTAGTTTTTATATGAAGATATTTCCTTTTCCACTATAGGCTGCAAAGCTCTCCAAATATCCAATGTCAGATTCTACAAAAAGAGTGTTTCAAAACTGCTCAAGGAAAAGAAAGCTTAAGCTCTGTGTGAGGAAAGCACACATAACAAGGAAGTTTGTCAGAATACTTCTGTGTAGTTTTCATGCGGAGATATTTCCTTTTTCACCAATGGCCTCAAAGTGCTCCAAATGTCCACTAACAGATTCTACAAAAAGAGCATTTCAAAACTACTCAATCTAAATTAATGTTCAACTGTGTGAAACGAATTCACACTTCACAAGTAATTTCACAGAATGCATCTGTGTAGTTTTTATGTGAAGGTATTTCCTTTTTCACCATAGGCCTGAAAGCACTCCAAATGTCTACTTGCAGATTCTACAAAAAGAGTGTTTCAAAACCCCTCAATCAAAAGAAAGTTTCAACTCTGTGAGATGAATGCACACATCACAAAGAAGTGGCTCAGAATGCTTCTATGTAGTTTTTATGTGAATATATTTCCTTTTCCCTCATTGGATGAAAAGACCTCAGCTATCCTCTTGTAGATTCTACAAAAAGACTGTTTCAAAACTGGTCAACCAAAAGAAAGGTTCAACCCTGCGAGATGAATGCACACATCATATAGAAATTTCACAGAATGCTTCTGTGTAGTTTTTATGTGGAGATATTTCCTTTTTCACCAAAGGCCTCAAAGTGCTCCAAATGTCCAGTAGCACATTTTATAAAATGAGTGTTTCAAAACTGCTCAATCTAAAGTAAGATTCAACTCTGTGAGATGAAGGCACACTCACAAACTAACTTCACAGAACCCCTCTGTGTAGCTTTTATGTGAAGATATTTCCTTTTTCACCATAAGCCTCAAAGCGCTCCAAATATCTACTTGCAGATTCTACAAAAAGAATGTTTCAAAACTGCTCAATCAAAAGAAAGGTTCAACTCTGTGAGATGAATGCACGCATCTCTAAGAAGTTGCTCAGAGTGCTTCTGTCTAGTTATTTTTTGAAGATATTTCCTTTTCCTGCATCAGATGAAAAGACCTCAGATATTCATTGGAGATTTTACAAAAAGACTGTTTCAAAACTGCTCAACCAAAAGAAAGTTTCAACTCTGTGAGATGAATACACATCAAGAAGAAATTTCGCAGAATGCTTCTGTGCAGTTTTTATGTGAAGATATTTCCTGTTTCACCATAGGCCTCAAACCACTCCAAATGTCCACTTGCAGATTCTTCAAAATGAGTGTTTCAAAACTGCTCAATCAAAAGAAATGTTCAACTCTCTAAGATGAATGTACACGTCACTAAGTAGTTTCTCAGAATGCTTCTGTCTAGTTGTTATGTGAAGATATTTCCTTTTCCCTTATTGGAGGAAAGCCCTCCAATATCAATTTGTAGAATCTAAAAAGACTGTTTCAAAACTGCTGAATAAAAAGTAAGGTCCAACTCTGGAGATGAATGCACACATCACAAAGAAATTTCACAGAGTACTTCTGTGTAGTTTTTGTGTGAAGATATTTCCTGTTTCACCATAGGCCTCAAAGCTCTCCAAATGTCCACGTGCAGATACTTCAAAAAAAGTGATTCAAAACTGCTCAATCAGAGGAAAGCTTCAACTCTCTGAGATGAATGCACACATCACTAAGAAGTTTCTCAGAATGCTTCTGTCAAGTTTTTATGTGAAGATATTTCCTTTTCCTGCATTGGACAAAAAGATTTCAGATATCTACATGTAGATTCTACAAAAGGACTCTTTCAAATCTGCTCAACCAAAGGAAAGGTTCAACTCTGTGAGATGAAAGCACATATCACAAAGAAATTTTGCAGAATGCTTCTGTGTAGTTTTTATGTGAAGATATTTCCTTTTCCACTATAGGCCTCAAATGGCTCCAAATATCCAATGGCAGATTCTACAAAAAGAGTGTTTCAAAACTGCTCAATCAAAGGAAATGTTCAACCCTGTGAGATGAATGCACACATCACTAAGAAGTTGACCTGAATGCTTCTGTCTCATTTTTATGTGAAGATATTTCTTTTTCCCCGCTTCAGATGAAAAGACCTCAGATATCCACTGGCAGATACTACAAAAAGACTGTTTCAAAACTGCTCGATGAAAAGAAAGGTTCAACTCTGTGAGATGAATGCACACATCACAAAGAAGTTACTCAGAATGCTTCTGTCTAGTTTTTATGTGAAGATATTTCCTTTTCCACTATAGGCCGCAAAGCTCTCCAAATATCCAATGGCAGATTCTACAAAAATAGTGTTTCAAAACTGCTCAATCAAAGGGAAGGTTCAACCCTGTGAGATGAATGCACACATCACTAAGAAGTTGACCCGAATGCTTCTGTCTCATTTTTATGTGAACATATTTCCTTTTCCCCGCTTCAGATGAAAAGACCTTGGATATCCAGTGGCAGATACTACAAAAAGACGGTTTCAAAACTGCTCAACCAAAAGAAAAGTTCAACTCTGTGAGATGAATGCACACATCAAAAAGAAGTTTCGCTGAATGCTTCTGTGTAATTTTTATGGGAAGTTATTACCTTTCCCCTCTAGGACTGAAAGCGCTCCAAATATCCACTTGTTTCTACAAAAAGAGTGTTTCAAAACTGCTGAATCAAAAGTAACGTTCAACTCTGTGAGATGAATGCACATATCACAAAGAAATTTTGCAGAATGCTTCTGTGTAGTTTTTATTTGAAGTTATTTCCTGTTTCACCATAGGCCTTAAAGTGCTCCAAATGTCCACTTGCAGATTATTCAAAAAGAGTGTTTCAAAACTGCTCAATCAAACGAAAGTTTCAACTCTCTTAGATGAATGCGCACATCACTAAGTAGTTTCTCAGAATGCTTCTGTCTAGTTTTTATGTGAAGATATTTCCTTTGCACGCATTGGACTAAAAGATTTCAAAAATCCACTTGCAGATTCTGCAGAAAGACTCTTTCAAATCTGCTCAACCAAAAGAAAGGTTCAATTCTGTGAGATGAATGCACCGAACAGAAAGAGGTTTCGCACAATGCTTCTGTGTAGCTTTTATGTGAAGATATTTCCTTTTTAGAAATAGGCCTCAAAGTGCTCCAAATGATCCATTGCAGATACTGAAAAAGGAGTATTTCAAAACTGCTCAATCAAAAGAAAGGTTCAACTCTGTGAGATGAATGCACAGATCAGAAAGAAGTTTTGCAGAATGCTTCTGTGTAGTTTTTATGTTAAGATATTTCCTTTTTTACCATAGGCCCCAAAATGCTCCAAATGTCCAAATTCAGATTCTACGAAAAGAGTGTTTCAAAACTGCTCAATCAAAAGACAAGTTCAACTCTGTCAGCTGAATGCACAGAACAGGGAGAAGTTTAGGAGAATGCTTCTGTGTAGTATTTAAATGAAGATATTTCCTTTTTCACCATAGGCCTCAAAGCGCTCCAAATGTCCAAATGCAGATTCTACAAAAAGTGTGTTTCAAAACTACTCAATCAAAAGAAAGATTGAACTCTGTGAGATGAATGCAGAGATCAGAAAGAACTTTCGCAGAATGCTTCTACTATTTTTTATGTGAAGATATTGCCTTTTTCATCATAGGCCTCAAAGCGCTACAAATGACCACTATGATACTCTACAAAAAGATTGTTTAAAAACTGCTCAATCAAAAGGAAGGTTCAACTCTGTGAAATGAATGCACAGAACAGAAAAAAGTTTCACAGAATGCTTCTGTGTAGTTTTTATGTGAAGATATTTCCTTTTTTGCCATAGGCCTTAATGCGCTCCAAAGATCCCCTTGCAGATTCCACCAAAAGGGTGTTTCAAAACTGCTCAATCAAAAGAAAGATTCAACTCTGGGAGATGAATGCACAGATCAGAAAGAAGTTTCACAGTATACTTCTGTGTAGATTTTATGTGAGGATATTTCCGTTTTCACCATAGGCCTCAAAGCTTTGCTAATGTCCACTTGCAGATTCTACAAAAAGAGTGTTTCAAAACTGCTGTATGAAAAGAAAGTTTCAAATCTGTGAGATGAATGCACAGATCAGAAAGAAGTTTCGCAGAATGCTTCTGTGTAGTTTTTATGTGAAGACAATTCTTTTTCACCATAAGCCTCAAATTATTTCAAATGTCCTCCTTCAGATTCTACAAAGGAGTGTTTCAAAACTGCTCAATCAGAAGAAAGGTTCAACTCTGTGAGATGAATGCATAGATCAGAAAGAATTTTCACAGAATCCTTCTGTGTAGTTTTTATTTGAAGATAATTCCTTTTTAATCATAGGCCTCAGAGTGCTCCAAATGTCCAATTGCAGACTCTACAAACGGAGTGTTTCAAAACTGCTCAATCAAAAGGAAGTTTCAGTTCCATGAGATGAATGCACAGAACAGAAAGAAGATTCACAGGTTGCTTCTGTGTAGTATTCAAGTGAAGATATTTCCATTTTCACTGCAGGCCTCACAGCGCTCCAAATGTCCACTTGCAGATTCTACCAAAACACTGTCTCAAAACTGCTCAATCAAAAGAAAGGTTCACCTCTGTGAGACGACTGCACAGATATTAAAGTGAAAATATTTCCTTTTTCACCGTAGGCCTCAAAACGCTACAAATGTCCTATTGCAGATTCTACAAAAAGAGTGTTTCAAAACTGCTCACTCAAAAGAATGGTTCAACTCTGTGAGAGGAATGCACAGAACAGAGAGAAGTTTCACAGAATGCTTCTGTGTAGTTTTTGTGTGAAGATACTGCTTTTTTCATCGTAGGCCTCAAAGCGCTCCAATGGTCCACTTTCAGAATCTACAAAGAGAGTGTTTAAAAACTGCTCAATCAAAAGAAAGGTTCAACTCTGTGAGATGAATGCACAGAACAGTACTCAGTTTCACAGAATGCTTCCGCGTAATATTTAAGTAAAGATATATCCTTTTTCACCATAGGCCTCAAAGCTCTCCAAATTTCCAATTGCAGATTCTACAAAAAGAGTGTTTAAAAACTGCTCAATCAAAAGAAAGATTCAACTCTGTGCGATGAATGCACAGATCAGAAAGAAGTTTCATAGAATCTTTCTGTGTAGTTTTTATGTGAAGATATTTGCTTTTTAACCATAGACCTCAAAGTGCTCCAAATATCCAATTGCCGATTCTACAAAAAGGGTGTCTCAAAACTGCTCAATCAATAGAAAGGTTCAACTCTGCGAGATGAATGCAAGGAACAGAAAGAAGTTTCGCATAATGCTTCTGTGTAGTATTTAAGTGAAGATATTTCCTTTTTCACCATAGGCCTCAAAGCACTCCAAATGTCCAATTACAGATTGTACAAAAAGAGGGTTTCCAAACTGCTCAACCTAAAGAAAGGTTCAACTCTGTGAGACAAATGCACAGAACAGAAAGAAATTTCACAGAATGCTTCTGTGTAGTTTTTATATGAAGATATTTCCTTTTTTGACGTAGGCCTCAAAGTGCTCTAAATGTCCCCTTGCCGATTGTACAAAAAGAGGATTTCAAAACTGTCAATCAAAAGAAAGGACCAACTCTGTGAGATGAATGCACAGATTAGAAAGAAGTTTTGCAGAATTCTTCTGTGTAGTTTTTATGTGAAGATATTTCCTTTTTCTCCATAGGCCTCAAAACGCTCCAAATGTCCCCTTGCAGATTCAACAAAAAGAGTGTTTCAAACCTGCTCAGTTGAAAGAAATGTTCAACTCTGTGAGATGAATGAACAGAACAGAAAGAAGTTTCGCAGAATGCTTCTGTGTAGTTTTTATGTGAAGATATTTCCTTTTTCATCATAGGCCTCAAAGCATTCTAGTGGTCCACTTTCAGAATCTAAAAACAGATTGTTTCAAAACTGCTCAACCAAAAGAAAGGTTCAACTCTGTGAGATGAATGCACGGAATGGAAAAAAGTTTCGCAGAATGCTTCTGTGTAGTTGCTATGTGAAGATATTTCCTTTTTCACCATAGGCCTTAAAACGCTCCAAATGTCCCCTTGCAGATTCCACAAAAAGTGTGTTTCAAAACTGCCCTATCAAAAGAAAGATTCAACTCTGAGAGATGAATGCACAGATCTTAAAGAAGTTTCACAGTATGCTTCTGTGTAGTTTTTATGTGAAGATATTTCCTTTTTCACCATAGGCCTCAAGGCTTTGCAAATTTCCACTTGCAAATTCTACAAAAAGAGTGCTTCAAACTGCTTTCTATGAAAAGAAAGGTTGAACTCTGTGAGATGAGTGCACAGATCAGAAAGAAGTTTCACAGAATGCCTCTGTGTAGTTTTTATGTGAAGATATTTCCTTCTTCACCATAGGCCTCCAAGTGCTTCAAATGTCCTCCTTCAGATTATACAAAAAGAGTGTTTCAAAAATGCTCAATCAGAAGAAAAGTTCAACTCTGTGAGATAAATGCACAGATCAGAAAGAAGTTTCACAGAATCCTTCTGTGTAGTTTTTATGTGAAGATATTTCCTTTTTAACCATAGGCCTCAAAGTGCTCCAAATATCCAATTGTAGATTCTACAAAAAGAGTGTTTCAAAACTGCTCCATCAAAAGAAAGGTTCAACTCTGTGAGACAAATGCACAGATCACAAAGAAGTTTCTCAGAATTCTTCTGTCTAGTTTTTATGTGAAGATATTTCCTTTTCCACTATAGGCTGCATAGCTCTCAAAATATCCAATGGCAGATTCTATAAAGAGTGTTTCAAAACTGCTCAATCTACAGAAACTTTAAACTCTGAGTGATGAATGCACACATAACAAGGAAGTTTTGCAGAATGCTTCTATGTACTTTTTATGTGGCGATATTTCCTTTTTCACCATAGGCCTCAAAGTGCTCAAAATGTCCACTAGCAGATTCTACAAAAAGAGTGTTTCAAAACTGCTCAATCTAAAGTAAGGTTCAACTCTGTGAGATGAATGCACACTTCATGAAATGATTTCACAATATGCTTCTGTGTAGTTTTTATGTGAAGATATTTCCTTTTTCAACATGGGCCTCAAAGCGCTCCAAATGTCTACTGGCAGATTCTACAAAAAGAGTGGTTCAAAACTGCTCAATCAAAAGAAAGGTTCAATTCTGTGAGATGAATGCACACATCACTAAGAAGTTGCTCAGAATGCTTCTGTCTAGTTTTTATATAAAGATATTTTCTTTTTCCACATCAGATGAAAAGAACTCAGATATCCACTTGCATATTGTACAAAAACACTGTTTCAAAGCTGTTCAACCAAAAGATAGGTTCAACTCTTTGAGATGAATGCACACATGACAAAGAAATTTCACAGAATGATTCTGTGTAATTTTTATGTGACGTTATTTCCTTTTCCACTATAGGCCTCAAAGACCTACAAATATCCACTTGCAGTTTCTACAAAAAGAGTGTTTCAAAACTGCTCTATCAAAAGAAAATTTCAACTCTCTACATTGAATGCACACATCACTAGGATGTTTCTCAGAATGTTTCTGTCTAGTTTCCTTTTCCCGCATTGTATGAAAAGCCCCCCATTATCCACTTGCAGAATCTAAAAAAGAGTGTGTCAAAGCTGCTCAATCAAAAGAAAAGTTCAACCCTGTGAGATGAATGCACATTTCACAAAGAAGTTTCTCACAATACTTCTATCTAGTTTTTATGTGAAGATATTTCCTTTTCCACTATAGGCCACAAATCTCTCCAAATATCCAATTGGAGATTATACAAAAAGAGTGTTTCACAACTGCTCAATCCAAAGAAACATTTAACTCTCTGTGATGAATGCACAGATGACAAGGAAGTTTGACAGAAGGTTTCTGTCTAACTTTTATGTGAAGATATTTCCTTTTTCACTATAGGCCTCAAAGCACTCCAAATGTCCACTAGCTGATTCTCCAAAAACAGTGTTTCAAAACTGCTGAATTGAAAGTAAATTTCAACTCTGTGAGATGAATGCACACATCAGAAAGAAATTTCGCAGAATGCTTCCGTGTAGTTTTTATGTGAAGACATTTCCTGTTTCAACATAGGCCTCAAAGCACTCCAAATGGTCTCTTGCAGATACTTCAAAAAGATTGTTTCAAAACTGCTCAATCAAATGAAAGTTTCAACCTTATGAGATGAATGCGCACATCACTAAAAAGTTTCTCAGAATGCTTCTGTCTAGTTTTTATATGAAGATATTTCCTTTTCTCACATTGGATGAAAAAGTTTCAAATATCCACTTTCAGATTCACCAAAAAGACTCTTTCAAATCAGATCAACCAAAAGAAAGTTCAACTCTGTGAGATGAATGCACACATCACAAAGAAATTTTGCAGAATGCTTCTGTGTGGTTTTTATGTGAAGTTATTTCCTTTTCCACTATAGGCCTCAAATCCCTCCAAATATCCACTTGCAGTTTCTACAAAAAGTGTGTTTCATAACTGCTCCATCAAAAGAAAGGTTCAACTCTCTAAGATGAATAAACACGCCACTAAGAAGTTTCTCAGAAAACTTCTGTCTAGTTGTTATGTGAAGATATTTCCTTTTCCTACATTGGACAAAAATCCCCCCATAATCCACTTGCAGAATCTAAAGAAGACTGTTTCAAAGCTGCTCAATAAAAAGAAAGGTTCAACTCTGTGAGATGAATGCACAGAGCAGAATGAAGTTTCACAAAATGCCTTTGTGTAGTTTATATGTGTAGATATGTCCTTTTTCACCATAAGCCTCAAAGGGCTCCAAATGTCCACTTGCAGATTCTACAAAAAGAGTGTTTCAAAACTGCTCAATTTAATGAAAGTTTCAACTCTGTGAGACAAATGCACAGATCACAAAGAAGTTTCTCAGAATTCTTCTGTGTAGTTTTTGTATGAAGATATTTCCTTTTCCACTATAGGCCACA
>NW_026652287.1:55905726-55923605 GCF_009828535.3 Hylobates moloch | reverse complement strand
AAGGAAGTTTGTCAGAATGCTTCTGTGTAGTTTTTATGTGGAGTTATTTCCTTTTTCACCATAGGCCTCAAAGCGCTCCAAGTGTCCACTAGCAGATTCTAGAAAAAGAGTGTTTCAAAACTGCTCAATCTAAAGTAACATTCAACTCTGTGAGACAAAGGCACACTTCACAAAGAAATTTCACGGAATGCTTCTGTGTATTTTCTATGTGAAGATATTTCCTTTTCCCACATTGGACGAAATGACCTCAGATATCTACTTACAGATTCTACAAAAGACTGTTTCAAAACTGCTCAACCAAAAGAAAGGTTCAACTCTGTGAGATGAATGGATGCATCACAAAGAGATTGTGCAGAATGCTTCTGTTTAATTTTTATGTGAAATTACTTCCTTTTCCACTATTGGCCTCAAAGCCTCCAAATATCAACTTGAAGTTTCTACAAAAAGTGTGTTTCAAAACTGCTCCATCAAAAGGAAGTTTCAACTCTCTAAGATGAATGCACACGTCACTAAGTAGTTTCTCAGAATGCTTCTGTCTGGTTGTAATATGAAGATATTTCCTTTTCCCGTATTGGAAGAAAAGCCCCCAAATATTCACTTGCAGAATCTAAAAAAGACTGTTTCAAAACTGCTCAAACAAAAGAAAGGTTCAACTCTGTGAGATGAATGCACAGATCACAAAGAAGTTTCTCAGAATGCTTCTGTCTAGATTTTGTGTGAAGATATTTCCTTTTCCAATACGGGAAGTGGAAATATCATCAGATAACATCTAGACAGAAGCATTCTGGGAAACTTCTTAGTGACATGTGCATTTATTTTAGAGAGTTGAAACTTTCTTTTGATGGAGCAATTTTGAAACACACTTTTTGTAGAAACCGCAAGTGGATATCTGGAGCGATTTGAGACCTATAGTGGAAAAGGAAATAACTTCACATAAAAACTGCACAGAAGCATTCTGTGAAATTTCCTTCTGATGTGTGCATTCATCTCACAGAGTAGAACCTTACTTTTGATTCAGCTATTTTGAAACACTCTTTTTGTAGAATCAGCTAGTGGACATTTGGAGCACCATGAGGCCTACGATGGAAAAGGAAATATCTTCACATAAAAATTACACAGAAGGATTCTGTGAAATTTCTTTGTGATATGTGCATTCATCTCACAGAAATGAACCCTTATTTGGTTGAGCAGTTTTGAAACAGTCTTTTTGTAGAATCTGCAAGTGGATATCTGAGGTCTTTTCATCCGATGTGGTAAAGGAAATATCTTCACATAAAAACTAGACAGAAGCATTATGAGCAACGTCTTAGTGATGTGTGTGTTCATCTCACAGAGTTGAACCTTACTTTTGATTCAGCAGTTTTGAAACACTCTTTTTGTAAAATCAGCTAGTGAATAATTGGAGTGCTTTGAGGCCTATGGTGACAAAGGTAAAATCTTCACATAAAAATTAGATGGAAGCATTCTGAGAAACTTCTTTGTGATCTGTACATTCGTCTCACTGAGTTGAACCTTTCTTTTGACTGAACAGTTTTGTAACACTCTTTTTGTAGAATCTGCAAGCAGACATTTGGAGCTTTTTGAGGCCTATGGTGAAAAAGGAAATATCTTCATATAAAAACTACACAGAAGCATTCTGTGATATTTCTTTCAGATCTCTGCATTCATCACACAGAGTTGAACCTTTCTTTTGATTAATCAGTTTTGAAACAGTCTTTTTTAGATTCTGCAAATGGATATTTGAGGGCTTTTCGTCCAATACGGGAAAAGGAAATACCTTCAAATAACAACTAGATAGAAGCATTCTGAGAAACTTCTTAGTGACGTTTGTATTCATTTTAGGGAGTTGAACTTTTCTTTTGATGGAGCAGTTTTGAATCACTCTTTTTGTAGAAACTGCAAGTGGATATTCAGAGCGATTTGAGGCCTTTAGTGGAAAAGGAAATAACTTCACATAAAAACTACACAGAAGCATTCTGCAAAATTTCTTTGTGATGTTTGCATTCATCTCACAGAGTTGCACATTTCTTTTGGTTGAGCAGATTTGAAAAAGTCTTTTTGTAGAATCCACAAGTGGATATTTGAAACCTTTGGTCCAATGCGGGAAAAGGAAATATCTTCACATAAAAACTAGGCAGAAGCATTCTGAGGAACTTCTTAGTGATGTGCGCATTCATCCAGAGAGTTGAAACTTTCTTTTGATTGAGCAGTTTTGAAACACTCTTTTTGAAGAATCTGCAAGGGGACAGTTGGAGCGCTTTGGGGCCTATGTTGAAAAAGGAAATATCTTCACATAAAAACTACACAGAAGCATTCTGCAAAACTTCTTTGTGATGTGTGCATTCATCTCACAGAGTTCAACCTTACTTTTGATTCAGCAGTTTTGAAACACACTTTTTGTAGAATAGGCTAGTGGACATTTGGAGCACTTTGAGGCCTATGGCGAAAAAGGAAATATCTTCACATAACAACCACACAGAAGTATTGTGACAAACTTCCTTGTCATCTATGTATTCATCACACAGAGTTAAACCTTTCTTTTCATTGAGCAGTTTTGAAACACTGTTTTTGTATAATCTGCAATTGGATATTTGGAGTGCTTTGAAGCCTGTGGTGAAAAAAGGAAATATCTTCACATAAAAACTACACAGAAGCACTCTGTGAAATTACTTTGTGAAAGGTGCATTCGTCTCACAGATTTGAACCTTACTTTAGATTGGGCAGTTTTGAAACACTCTTTTTCTAGAATCTGCTAGTGGACATCTGGAGCACTTTGAGGCCTATGGTGTAAAAGGAAATATCTCCACATAAAAACCACACAGAAGCATTCTGACTGACTTCCTTGTTATGTGTGCATTCCTAACTCAGAGTTTAACATTTGCTTTGATTGAGCAGTTTTGAAACACTCTTTTCTTAGAAACTGCCATTGGATATATGGAGAGCTTAGTGGCCTATAGTGGAGAAGGAAATATCTTCACATAAAAACTAGACAGAAGAATTCTCAGAAACATCTTTGCGACCTGTGAATTCATCTCACAGAATTGAACCTTTATTTTGATTGAGCAGTTTTGAAACACTCTTTTTGATTGAGCAGTTTTGAAACACTCTTTTTGTAGAATCTGCAAGTGCTCATTTGGTGCGCTTTGAGGCCTATGGTGGAAGTGGAAATATCATCACATAACATCTAGACAGAAGCATTCTGGGAAACTTCTTAGTGACATGTGCATTCATTTTAGAGAGTTGAAACTTTCTTTTGATGGAGCAATTTTGAAACACACTTTTTGTAGAAACCGCAAGTGGATATCTGGAGCGATTTGAGACCTATAGTGGAAAAGGAAATAACTTCACATAAAAACTGCACAGAAGCATTCTTTGAAATTTCTTTATGATGTGTGCATTCATCTCACAGAGTAGAACCTTACTTTTGATTCAGCTATTTTGAAACACTCTTTTTGTAGAATCAGCTAGTGGACATTTGGAGCACCATGAGGCCTACGATGGAAAAGGAAATATCTTCACATAAAAATTACACAGAAGGATTCTGTGAAATTTCTTTGTGATATGTGCATTCATCTCACAGAAATGAACCCTTATTTGGTTGAGCAGTTTTGAAACAGTCTTTTTGTAGAATCTGCAAGTGGATATCTGAGGTCTTTTCATCCGATGTGGTAAAGGAAATATCTTCACATAAAAACTAGACAGAAGCATTATGAGCAACGTCTTAGTGATGTGTGTGTTCATCTCACAGAGTTGAACCTTACTTTTGATTCAGCAGTTTTGAAACACTCTTTTTGTAAAATCAGCTAGTGAATAATTGGAGTGCTTTGAGGCCTATGGTGACAAAGGTAAAATCTTCACATAAAAATTAGATGGAAGCATTCTGAGAAACTTCTTTGTGATCTGTACATTCGTCTCACTGAGTTGAACCTTTCTTTTGACTGAACAGTTTTGTAACACTCTTTTTGTAGAATCTGCAAGCAGACATTTGGAGCTTTTTGAGGCCTATGGTGAAAAAGGAAATATCTTCATATAAAAACTACACAGAAGCATTCTGTGAAACTTCTTTCTGATCTGTGCATGCATCTCACAGAGTTGAACCTTTCTTTTGATTAAGCAGTTTTGAAACAGTCTTTTTTAGATTCTGCAAATGGATATTTGAGGGCTTTTCGTCCAATATGGGAAAAGGAAATATCTTCAAATAACAACTAGATAGAAGCATTCTGAGAAACTTCTTAGTGACGTTTGTATTCATCTTAGAGAGTTGAACCTTTCTTTTGATGGAGCAGTTTTGAAACACTCTTTTTGTAGAAACTGCAAGTGGATATTTGGAGCAATTTGAGGCTGATAGTGGAAAAGGAAATAACTTCACATAAAAACTACACAGAAGCATTCTGTGAAATTTCTTTTTGATGTGTTCATTCATCCCACAGAATTGAACATTTCTTTTGGTTGGGCAGATTTGAAAGAGTCGTTTTGTAGAATCTGCAAGTGGATATTTGAAATCTTTTTGTCCAATGCGAGAAAAGGAAATATATTCACATAAAAACTAGACAGAAGCATTCTGAGAAACTTCTTAGTAATGTGCGCATTCATCTCAGAGAGTTGAAACTTTCATTTGATTGAGCAGTTTTGAAACACATTTTTTGAAGAATCTGCAAGTGGACATTTGGAGTGCTTCGAGGCCCATGGTGAAACAGGAAATCTCTTTATATAAATACCTCACATAGGCATTCTGTGAAATTTCTTTGTAATGTGTGAGTTCATCTCACAGAGTTCAACCTTACTTTTGATTCAGCAGTTTTGAAACAATCTTTTTGTAGAATCAGCTAGTGGAAATTTGGATTGCTTTGAGGCCTATGGTGAAAAAGGAAATATCTTCACAAAAAACTAGGCAAGAGCATTCTGTGAAATTACTTTTGAAGTGTGTCTTCGTCTCAGAGAGTTGAACCTTACTTTACATTGAGCAGTTTTGAAACACACTTTTTGTAGAATCTGCTAGTGGACATTTGGAGTGCTTTGAGGAATATGGTGAAAATGGAAATATCTTGACATAAAAACTACACAGAAGCATGCTGCAAAACTGCTTTCTGATCTGTGCATTCATCTCACAGAGTTGAAACTTTCCTGTGATTTAGCAGTTTTGAATCATTCTTTTTGTAGAATCTGCAACTGGACGTTAGGAGCACTTTGAGGCCTTTGGTGAAAAAGAAAATATCTCCACATAAAAACTGCACAGAAGGATTCTGACAAAATTCCTTGTTATGTGTGCATTCCCAATTAGAGATGAACTTTTCTTTTGATTGAGCACATTTGAAACACTCTTTTTGCAGAATCTGCCATTGGATATTTGGAGAGCTCTGTGGCATATAGTGGAAAGAGAAATATCTTCAAATAAAAACTAGACAGAAGAATTCTGAGAAACTTCTTTGTGATCTGTGCATTCATCTCACAGTGTTGAACTTTCTTTTGATTGAGCAGTTTTGAAACACTCTTTTTGTGAACTCAGCAAGTGGACATTTGAAGCTCTTTGAGGTCTATGGTGAAAAAGGAAATATCTTCACATAAATACTACACAGAAGCATTCTGCGAAACTCCTTTCTTATCTGTGCATTCATCTCACAGAGTTGAACCTTTCCTTTGATTGAGCAGTTTTGAAGAACTCTTTTTGTAGTATCTGCAAGTGGACATTTGGAGGGCTTTGAGGCCTATGTTGAAACACTAAATATCTCCACATAAAAACTACACAGAAGCATTGTGACAAACTTACTTGTCATGTGTGCACTCCTCACTCACAGTTGAATCTTTCTTTTGATTGAGAAGTTTTGAAAGACTCTTTTAGTAGAATCTGCCATTGGATATTTGGAGAGCCATGCAGCCTATAGTGGTAAAGGGGTTATCCTCAAATAAAAACTAGACAGAAGATTTCTGAGAGACTTCTTTGTGATTTGTGCATTTGTCTCACAGAGTTGAACATATCTTTTCATTGAACAGTTTTGAAACACACTTTATGTAGAATCTGCAAGTAGACGTTTGGAGCGCTTCGAGGCCTATGGTGAAAAAGGGAATATCTCCACATAAAAATTACAAAGAAGCATTCTGCAAAACTTTCTGATCTGTGCATTCGTCTCACAGAGTTGAACCCTTCTTTTGATTGAGCAGTTTTGAAAACACTTTTTGTAGAATCTGCAACTGGACATTTGGAGTGCTTGGAGGCCTAAGGTATAAAGGGAAATATCTCTACATAAAAAATACACAGGAGCATTCTGAAAAACTTCCTTGTTATATGTGCATTCCTCACTCAGAGTTTAACCTTTCTTTCTATTGGGCAGTTTTGAAGCACTCTTTTTGTAGAATCCGCCATTGGATATTGGGAGAACTCTGTGGCCTATAGTGGAAAAGGTAGTATCTTCAAATAAAAACTAGACAGAAGAATTCTCAGAAACTTGTTTGTGATCTGTGCATTCGTCTCACCGAGTTGAACCTTTCTTTTGATTGAGCCGTTTTGAAACACTCTTTTTGTAGAATCTGCAAGTGGACATTTGGAGGGCTTTGAGGCCTACGGTGAAAAAGGAAATATCTTCACATCAAAACTATACAGAAGCATTCTATGAAACTATTTTCTAATCTGTGCATTCATCTCACAGAGTTGAACCTTTCTTGTGATGGAGCAGTTTTGAAACACTCTTTTTGTAGTATCTTCAAGTGGACATTTGGAGTGCTTTGAGGCCTATGTTAAAAAAGTAAATATCTCCACATAAAAACTACACAGAAGCATTGTGACAAACTTACTTGTTATGTGTGCATTCCTCACTCAGAGTTGAACCTTTCTGTTGATTGAGAAGTTTTGAAACACTCTTTTCATAGAATCTGTAAGTGGACATTTGTAGCGCTTTGAGGCCTATGGTGAAAAAGGAAATATCTTCACAAAAAACTACACAGAAGCATTCTGTGAAACTTCTTTCTGGTCTGTGCATTCATGCTAGGGAGTTGCAACTTTCTTTTCATTGAGCAGTTTTGAAACACTCTTTTTGCAGGATCTGCCATTGGATATTTGGAAAGCTCGGCTGCCTATAGTGGAAAAGAAAATATGCTCAAATAAAAACTAGACAGAAGAATTCTGAGAAACTTGTTTGTGATCTGTGCATTTGTCTCACAGAGTTGAACCTTTCTTTTGATTGAGCAGTTTTGAAACACTCTTTTTGTGGAATCAGCCAATGGACATTTGAAGCACTTTGAGGCCTATATTGACAAAGGAAATATCTTCACATAAAAACTACACAGAAGCATTCTGCAAAACATCTTTCTGATCCGTGCATTCATCTCACAGATTTGAAACTTTTCTTTGATTGAGCAGTTTTGAAACACTCTTTTTGAAGTAATTGCAAGTGGACAGTTGGAGCTCTTTGAGGCCTTTGGATAAAAAGGAAATATATCCACATAAAAACTACACAGAAGCATACCGACAAACTTCCTTGTTATGTGTGCATTCCTCACTCAGAGTTTAACCTTTCTTTGACTGAGCCATTTTGAAACTCTTTTTATAGAATCTGCCATTGGATATTTAGAGAGTTCTGCAGACTATAGAGGAAAAGGAAATATCTTCAAATAAAAATCAGACAGAAGATTTCTGAGAAACTACTTTGGGATCTCTGCATTCATCTCACAGACTTGAACCTTTCTTTAGATTGAGTGGCTTTGAAACACTCTTTTTGTACAATCTGCAAGTGGACATTTGGAGCGCTATGATGCATATGGTGAAAAAGGAATTATCTTCACAGAAAAACTACACAGAAGCATTCTGCAAAACTACTTTCTGGTCTGTGCTTCCATCTCACAGAGTTGAAGCTTTCTTTTGATTGAGCGGTTTTGAAGCACTCTTTTTGTAGAATCTGCAAGTGGACATTTGGAGTGCTTTGAGGCCTATGGTGAAAAAGGAAATATCTCATTAAAACTACCAAAAAGCATTCTGACAAACTTCCTAGTTGTGTTCGCATTCCTCACTCAGAGTTTATCCTTTCTTCTGATTGAGCAGTTGTGAAACACTCTTTTTGTAAAATCTGCCATTGGATATTTGGAGAGCTCTGTGGCCTATAGTGGAAAAGGAAATTTCTTCAAATAAAAACTAGACAGACTAATTCTGAGCAACTGGTTTGTGATCTATTCATTCGTCTCAGATATTTGAACCTTTCTTTTGATTGAACAGTTTTGAAACACCCTTTTTGTAGAATCTGCAAGTGGACATTTGGAGCGCTTTGAGGCCTATGGGGAAAAAGGAAATACCTTCACATAGAAACTACACAGAAGCGTTCTGTGAAACTTCTTTTGTATCTGTGAATTCATCTCAGAGAGTTCAACCTTTCTTTTGAATGAGCAGTTTTGAAACACTCTTTTTGTAGAATCTGCAAGTGGACATTTGGAGCTCTTTGAGGCCTATGCTGAAAAATGAAATATCTCCACATAAAAACTACACAGAAGCATTCTGACAAACTTCCTTGTTATGTGTGCATTCCTCACTCAGAGTTTAACCTTTGTTTGATTGTATAGTTTTGAAACACACTTTTGGAGACTCTGCCATTGGATATTTGGAGAGCTCTGTGGCGTATATTGGAAAACGAAATATCTTCAAATAAAAACCAGACTGAAGAATTCTGAGAGACTTCTTTGTGATCTCTGCATTCGTCTCACAGAGTTGAACCTTTCTTTTGGTTGAGCAGTTTTGAAACACTCTTTTTGCAGAATCTGCAATTGGACATTTGGAGATTTTTGAGACCTATGCTGAAAAATTAAATATTTTCACATAAAAACTACACAGAAGCATTCTGTGAAACTTCTTTCTGATCCATGCCTTCACGTCATGAGTTGAGCCTTTCTTTTGATAGGGCAGTTTTGAAACACTCTTTTTGTAGAATGTGCAAGTGGACATTTGGAGCTCTTTGAGGCCTATGGATAAAAAGGAAATATATCCACATAAAAACTACACAGAAGCATACTGACAAACTTCCTTGTTATGTGTTCTTTCCTGACTCAGATTTTAGCATTTCTTTTGATTGAGAAGTTTTGAAACACTCTTTTTATAGAATCTGCCATTGGATATTTGGAGAGATCTGCGGACGATAGAGAAAAAGAAAATATCTTCAAATAAAACCAGACAGAAGAATTCTGAAAGACTTCTTTGTGATCTCTGCATTCGTCTCACACAGCTCATCTTTTTTTTTTATTGAGTAGTTTTGAAACACTCTTTTTGTAGAATCTGCATGTGGACACTTGGCGTGCTTTGAGGCCTATTGTGAAAAAGGAAATATCTTCACATAAAAACTGTACTGAAGTATTCTGCGAAACTTCTTTCTGATCTGTGCATTCATCTCACAGAGTTGAATCTTTCTTTTGATTGAGCAGTTTTGAAACACTCTGTTTGAAGTATCTGCAAGTGGACATTTGGAGCACTTTGAGGCCTATGTTGAATAAGTAAATATCTCCACATAAAAACTACACAGAAGCATTCTGACAAACTTCCTTGTTATGGGTACGTTCCTCACTCAGAGTTGAAACTTACTTTTGATTGAGCAGTTTCCAAACCCTCTTTTTGTAGAATCTCCCATTGGATATTTTGAGTGCTCTGTGGACTATTGTGGAAAAGGAAATATCTTCAAGTAAAAACTAGACAGAAGAATTGTGAGAAATTACTTTGGGATCTCTGCATTCGTCTCATAGACTTGAACCTTTCTTTAGATTGAGCAGTTTTGAAACCCTTTTTGTACAATCTGCAAGTGGACATTTGGAGCGCTATGAGGCCTATGGTGAAAAAGGAAATATCTTCACAGAAAAACTACACAGAAGCTCAGGAGATTGAGACCACGGTGAAACCCCGTTTCTAATAAAAAAAATACAAAAAAAATTAGCCGGGCATGGTGGCAGGTGCCTGTAGTCCCAGATACTCAGAGAGGCTGAGGCAGGAGAATGGCGTGAACCCAGGGGGCGGAGCTTGCAGTAAGCCGAGACTGCATCACTGCACTCCTGCCTGGGGGACAGAGTGAGACTCCGTCTCAAAAAAAAAAAAAAAAAAAACACTACACAGAAGCACTCTGCGAAACTACTTTCTGGTCTGTGTTTTCATCTCACAGAGTTGAAGCTTTCTTTTGACTGAGCAGTTTTGAAACACCCTTTTTGTAGAATTTGCAAGTGGACATTTGGAGGGCTTTGAGGCCTATGGTGAAATAGGAAATATCACCACATTAAAACTACTGAGAAGCATTCTGTCAAACTTCCTTGTTGTGAGTGAATTCCTCACTCAGAGTTTAATCTTTCTTCTGATTGAGCAGTTGTAAAACACCCTTTCTGTAGAATCTGCCATTGGATATTTGGAGAGTTCTGCAGCCTATAGTGGAAAAGGAAATTTCTTCAAATAAAAACTAGACAGACTAATTCTGAGAAACTATTTTGTGATCTGTTCATTCGTTTCAGAGAGTTGAACCTTTCTTTTTTTTGAGCAGTTTTGAAACACTCTTTTTGTAGAATCTGCAAGTGGACATTTGGAGCGATTTGAGGCCCATGGTGAAAAAGGAAATATCTTCACATAAAAACTACACAGAAGTGTTCTGTGAAACTTCTTTCAGATCTGTGCATTCATCTCAGAGAGTTCAACCTTTCTTTTCAATGAGCAGTTTTGAAACACTCTTTTTGTAGAATCTGAAAGGGGACATTTTGAGCGTTTTGAGGCCTATGCTGAAAAATGAAATATCTCCACATAAAAACTACACAGAAGCATTCTGAGAAACTTCCATGTTATGTGTGCATTCCTCACTCAGAGTTTAACCTTTCTTTGGACTGTGTAGTTGTGAAACACACTTTTTGTAGTCTCTGCCATTGGATGTTTGGAGAGCTCTGTGGTGTATAGTGGAAAAGGAAATATTTTTAAATAAAAACCAGATAGAAGAATTCTGTGAGACTTCTTTGTGATCTGTGCATTCGTCTCACAGAGTTGAAACTTTCTTTTGATGGAGCAGTTTTGAAACACTCTTTTTGTAGAATCTGCAATTGGTCATTTGGAGCACATTGATGCATATGATGAAAAAGGAAATCTCGTCAAGTAAAAACTACAAAGAAGCATTCTGCAAAACTACTTTCTCATCTGTGCCTTCATCTCACAGAGTTGAACATATCTTTTTATTGAGGAGTTTTGAAACCCTCTTTTTGTAGAATCTGCAAGTCGACATTTTTAGCCCTTTGAGGCCTACAGTGAAAGAGGAAATATCTCCACATAAAAACTACACAGAGGCATTCTGACAAACTTCCTTGTTATGTGTGCATTTCTCCCTCAGAGTTTAGCCTTTCTTTTCATCAAGCAGGTTTGAAACACTCTTTTTGAGGAATCTGCCATTAGATATTGGGAGAGATCTGCATCCTATAGTGGAAAAGGAAACATCTTCAAATAAAAACTAGACAGAAGAATTCTGAGAATCTTCTTTGTGATCTGTGCATTCATCTCATAGAGTTGGACCTTTCATTTTATTGAGCAGTTTTGAAACACTCTTTTTGTGGAATCTGCAAGTGGACATTCGGACTGCTTTGAGGCCTATGTTGAAAAAGGAAATATCTTCACATGAAAACTACACAGTATCATTCTGCAAAACTTCTTTCTGCTGTGCGCATTCATTTCACAGAGCTGAACATTTCTTTTGTTTGAGCAGTTTTGAAACACTCTTTTTGTAGAATCTGCCATTGGATATTTGGAGAGCTCTGCGGCCTACAGTGGAAAAGGAAACATATTCAAATAAAAACTACACAGAAGAATTCTGAGAAATTTCTTCATGTTCTGTGGATTCGTTTAACAGATTTGAACCTTTCTTTTGAGTGAGCAGTTTTGAGACACTCTTTATGTAGAATCTGCAAGTGGACATTCCCAGCGCTTTGAGGCCTATCGTGAAAAAGGAAATATCTTCACATAAAAACTACACAGAAGCATTCTGTGAAACTTCTTTTTGATCTGTGCATTCATCTCTCAGAGTTGAACCTTTCTTTGGATTGAGCAGTTTTGAAACACTGTTTTTGTAGAATCTGCAAGTGGACATTTGGAGTGCTTTGAGGCCTATGGTGAAAAAGGACATATCTCCACATAAAAACTACACAGAAGCATTCTGACAAATTCCTTGTTATGTGTGCTTTCCTTACTCAGGGGTGATACTCTCTTTTGATTGAGCAGTTTTGAAACACTCTTTTTGTAGAACCTGCCATTAGATATTGGGAGAGCTCTGCAGCCTATAGTGGAAAAGGAAATATCTTCAAATAAAAACTAGACAGAAGAATTCTGAGAAACTTCTTTGTGATCTGTGCATTCATCTCACAGAGTTGAACCTTTCTTTTGATTGAGCAGTTTTCAAACACTCTTCTTGTGGAATCTGCAAGTGGACATTCGGAGCGCTTTGAAGCCTACGGTAAAAAAGGAAATATCCTCACATAAAAACTACACAGAAGCATTCTGCGAAACTCGTTCCTGATCTGGGCATTCATCTCACAGAATTGAACCTTTGTTTTGATTGAGCAGTTTTGAAACACCCTTTTTGTAGAATCTGCAAGTGGACATTTGGAGCACTCTGAGGCCTATGCTGAAAAACGAAATATTTCTGCATAAAACCTACACAGAAGCATTCTGACAAACTTCCTTGTTATTTATGCATTCCTCATTCAGAGTTTAACCTTTCTTTTGATTTACCAGTTTGGAAACACTCTTTTTGGAGAATCTACCATTGGATATTTGGAGAGCTCTGCAGCCTATAGTGGAACAGGAAACATCTTCAATTAAAAACTAGACAGAAGAGTTCTGAGAAACTTCTTTGTGATCTACCTTTATTTTGATTGAGCAGTTTTGAAACACTCTTTTTGTAGAATCTGCAAGTGGACATTTGGAGTGCTTTGAGGCCTATGGTGAAAAAGGAAACATCTCCACATAAAAACTACACAGAAGCATTCTTACAAACTTCCTTATAATGTGTACATTCCTCACTCTGAGTTTAACCTTTCTTTTCATTGAGCAGTTTTGAAACAGTCTTTTTGTAATATCTGCCACTGGATATTACGAGAGTTCTCGAAATATATAGTGGAAAAGGAAATATCTTCAAATAAAAACTAGGCAGAAGAATTCTGAGAATATTTTGTAATCTGTGCATTCATCTCACACATTTGGACCTCTCTTTTCATTGAGCAGTTTTGGAACATTCTTTTTGAGGAATCTGCAAGTGGACATTCGGAGCGCTTTGAGGCCTGTGGTGAAAAAGGAAATATCTTCACATGAAAACTACACAGAAGCATTCTGCGAAACTTCTTTCTGCTCTGTGCATTCATCTCACAGAATTGAACCCTTCTTTTGATTGAGCAGTTTTGAAACACTCTTTTTGCAGAATCTGGAAGTGGACATTTGGAGGGCTTTGGGGCCAATGGTGAAAAAGGAAATATCTCCACATAAAAACTACACAGAAGCATTCAGACAAACTTCCTTTTTATGTGTGCATTCCTCACTCAGAGTTTAACCTTTCTCTTGATTGATCAGTTCTGAAACACTCTTTTAGTAGAATCCGCCATTGGATATTTGGAAGCCCTGCTGCATATAGTGGAAAAGGAAATATCTTCAAATAAAAACTAGACAGAAGTATTCTGAGAAACTTCTTTGTGATCTGTGCACTCGTCTCACAGAGTTGAACCTTTCTTTTGATTGAGCAGTTTTGAAACACTTTTTTGTGGAATCTGCAAGTGGATATTCGGAGCGCTTTGAGGCCTATGGTAAAAAAGGAAATATCTTCACATAAAAAACTACACAGAAGCATTCTGCGAAAGTCCTTTCTGATGTGGCCATTCATCTCACAAAATTGAACCTTTCTTTTGATTGAGCAGTTTTGAAACTCTCTTTTTGTAGAATCTGCTTGAGGACATTTAGAGCGCTTTAAGGCCTATCTGGAAAAAGAAATATCTCCACATAAAAACTACACTGAAGCATTCTGACAAACTTCCTTGTTATGTGTGTGTTTCTCACTCAGATTTTACCTTTCTTTTAATTAAGCAGTTTTGATACACACTTTTTGTAGAATCTGCTATAGGATATTTGCAGAGGTTTGCGGCCTATATTGGAAAAGGAAACATCTTCAAATAAAAACAAGACAGAAGAATTCTGAGAAACTTCTTTGTGATGTGTGCATTCGTCTCACAGATTTGAACCTTTCTTTTCATTGAGCAGTTTGAAACACTCTTTTTGTGGAATCTGTAAGTGGACATTTGGAGTGCTTTGAGGCCTATGGTGAAAAAGGAAATATCTCCACATAAAAACTACACAGAAGCATCCTGCGAAATATTTTTCTGATCTGTGCATTCATCTCACAGATTTAAACCATTCGTTGTATGAGCAGTTTGGAAACACTTTTTTGTAGAATCTGCAAGTGGACATTTGGAGCGCTGTGAAGCCTATGGTGAAAAAGGAAATATCTCCACATAAAAATTACACAGAAGCATTCTGAGAAACTTCCTTGTTATGTGTGCATTCCTCACTCAGTGTTAAACCTTCCTCTTGATTGGGCAGCTTTGAAACACTCTTTTTGTAGAATCTGCCATTGGATATTTGGAGAGCTCTGTGGCCTATAGAGGAAAAGGAAACATCTTCAAGTAAAAACTAGATAGAACAATTCGGAGAAAATTCTTTGTGATCTGTGCATTTGTCTCACAGAGTTGAACCCTTCTTTTGCTTGAGCAGTTTTGAAACACTCTTTTTGTGGAAGCTGCAAGTGGACATTTGGAGTGCTTTCAGGCCTGTGGTGAAAAAGGAAATACCTTCACATAAAAACAACACAGAAGCATTCTGCGAAACTACTAACTGATCTGTGCATTCATCTCACAGAGTTGAACCTTTCTTTTGAATGAGCAGTTTTGAAACACTCTTTTTGTAGATTCTGCATGTGGACATTTGGAGCGCTTTGAGTCCTGTGGTGAAAAAGGAAATATATCCACATAAAAACTACACAATAACAGTCTGACAAACTTACTTGTCATGTGTGCATTCCTCACTCAGAGTTTAACTTTTCTCTTTATTGAGCAGGTTTGAAAAACTCTTTTTGTAGAATCTGCCATTGGATATTTGGAAGCTCTGCAACGTATACAGGAAAAGGAAATATCTTCAAATAAAAACTAAACAGAAGAATTCTGAGAATCTTCTTTGTGATCTGTGCATTCGACTCATAGTGTTGGACCTTTCTTTTGATTGAGCAGTTTTGAAAAACTCTTTTTGTGGAATCTGCAAGTGGACATTCAGACCGCTTTGAGGCCTATGGTGAAAAAGGAAATATCTTCACATAAAAACTACACAGAAGCATTCTGCAAAACTTCTTTCTGCTCTGTGCTTCCACCTCAAATATTTGAACATTTCTTTTGATTGAGAAGTTTTGAAACACTCTTTTTGTAGAATCTGTAAATGGACATTTGGAACGCTTTGAGGCCAATGATGAAAAAGGAAATATCTATACATAAAAACTACTCAGAAGCATTCTGACAAACTCCCTTGTTATGTGTGTATTCCTCATTCAGAGTTTAACCTTTCTTTTGATTGAGTAGTTTTGAAACACTCTTTTTGGAGAGTCTGCCATTGGATATTTGGAGAGCTCTGCGGCCTATAGTGGAAAAGGAAACATCTTCAAATTAAAACTAGACAGAAGAATTCTAAGAAAATTCTTTGTGATCTGTGCATTCATCTCACAGAGTTGGACCTTTCTTTTGATTGAGCAGCTTTGGAACTCTTTTTGTGGAATATGCAAGTGTACATTCAGAGCACTTTGACACCTACGGTGAAGAAGGACATATCTTCACATGAAAACTACACAGAAGCATTCTGTGACACTTCTTTCTGATCTATGCATTCATCTCACAGAGTTGAACCTTTCTTTTGACAGAGCAGTTTTGAAACACTCTTTTTGTAGAATCTGCATGTGGACATATGGAGCAATTTGAGGCCTATGGTGAAAAAGGAAATATCTCCACATGAAAACAACACAGAAGCATTCTGACAAAATTCCTTATTAAGTGTGCATTCCTCACTCAGAGTTTAACCTTTCTTTTGCTTGAGCAGTTTTGAAACACTACTTTTGTAGAATCTGCAAGTGGACATTTGGAGCACTTTGAGGCCTATGGTGAAAAGGTAATATCTCCACATAAAGACTACACAGAAGCATTCTGTGAAACTTCTATCTGATCTGTGCATTCATCTCACAGAGTTGAAGCTTTCTTTTGATTGAGCAGTTTTGAAACACTCTTTTTGTACAATCTGCAAGTGGACATTTGGAGCGCCTTGATGCCTATGATGAAAAAGGGAATATCTCCACATAAAAAGTACAAAGAAGCATTCTGACAAACCTCCTTGTTATGTGTTCATTCCTCACCCAAAGTTTAACCTTTGTTTTGATTGAACAGTTTTGAAACACTCTTTTTGTAAAATCTGCCATTGAATATTTGGAAAGATCTGTGGCCTATTGTGGAAAAGGAAATATCATCAAATAAAAACTAGACAGAAGAATTCTGAGAAACTGCTTCGTCATCTGTGCATTTGTTTCACACGGTTGAGCCTTTCTTTTGATTGAGCAGTTTTGAAACAATCTTTTTGTAGAATCTGTAATTGGACATATGGAGCGCTTTGATGCATATGGTGAAAAAGGAAATCTCTTCATGTAAAACCTCACAGAAGCATTTTGTGAAACTCATTTCTGATCTGTGCATTCATCTCACGGAGTTGAACCTTTCTTTTGATTGAGAAGTTTTGAATCACCCTTTTTGAAGAATCTGCAAGTGGACATTTGGAGCACTTTGAGGCCTATGGTGAAAAAGGTAATATCTCCACATAAAGACTACACAGAAACATTGGGACAAACTTCCTTGTAATGTGTGCATTCCTCACTCAGAGTTTAATATTTCTATTCATTTTGCAGTTTCGAAATACTCTTTTCGTAGAATCTGCCATCGGATATTGGGAGAGCTCTGCATGCAATACTGGAAAAGGAAACATCTTCAAATCAAATAAAAACTAGGCAGAAGAATTCTGAGAATCTTCTTTGTGATCTATGCATTCGTCTCATAGAGTTGGACCTTTCTTTTGATTGAGCAGTTTTGAAACACTCTTTTTGTGGAATCTGCAAATGGACATTCGGAGTGCTTTGAGGCCTATCGTGAAAAAGGAAATATCTTCACGTAAAAACTACACAGAAGCATTATGCAAAACTCCTTTCTGATCTGTGCCTTCATCTCACAGAGTTGAACATTACTTTTGATTGAGCAGTTTTGAAACACTCCTTTTGTGGAATCTGGAAGTGGACATTTCTTGCACTTTGAGGCCTACGGTGACAGAGGAAATATCTCCACATAAAAACTACACAGAAGCATTCTGACAAACTGAATTTTTATGGGTGCTTTCCTTACTCAGAGTTGAACCTTTCTTTTGATTGAGCAGTTTTGAAACACTCTTTTTGTAGAATCTGCCATTGGATATTTGGAGAGCTCTGAGGCCTTTAGTGGAAAAGGAAATATCTTCTAATAAAAACTAGACAGAACAACTCTGAGAAACTTCTTCGTGATCTGTGCATTCATCTCACAGAGTTGAACCTTTCTGTTGATTGAGCAGTTTTGAAACTCTCTTTTTGTAGTATCTGCAAGTGGATATTCAGAGCGTTTGAGGCTTATGGTGTAAAAGGAAATATCTTCACATCAAAACTTCACAGAAGCATTCTGGGAAACTACTTTCTGCTCTGTACATTCATCTCACGGAGTTGAACCTTTCTTTTTTTTTATTATACTTTAGGTTTTAGGGTACATGTGCACAATGTGCAGGTTTGTTACATATGTATCCATGTGCCATGTTG
>NW_026652287.1:55880565-55905626 GCF_009828535.3 Hylobates moloch | reverse complement strand
CTGTTCCATTGATCTATGTCTCTGTTGTGGTACCAGTACCATGCTGTTTTGGTTACTGTAGCCTTGTAGTATAGTTTGAAGTCAGGTAGCGTGATGCCTCCAGCTTTGTTCTTTTGGCTTAGGATTGACTTGGGGATACAGGCTCTTTTTTCGTTCCATATGAACTTTAAAGTAGTTTTTCCCAATTCTGTGAAGAAAGTCATTTGTAGCTTGATGGGGATGGCATTGAATCTGTAAATTACCTTGGGCAGTATGGCCATTTTCATGATATTGATTCTTCCAACCCATGAGCATGGAAGGTTCTTCCATTTCTTTGTATCCTCTTTTATTTCATTGAGCAGTGGTTTGTAGTTCTCCTTGAGGAGGTCCTTCACATCCCTTGTAAGTTGGATTCCTAGGTATTTTATTCTCTTTGAAGCAATTGTGAATGGGAGTTCACTCATGATTTGACTCTCTGTTTGTCTGTGATTGGTGTACAAGAATGCTTGTGATTTTTGTACATTGATTTTGTATCCTGAGACTTTGCTGAAGTTGCTAATCAGCTTAAGGAGATTTTGGGCTGGGACAATGGGGTTTTCTAGATATACAATCATGTCATCTGCAAACAGGGACAGTTTGACTTCCTCTTTTCCTAATTGAATACCCTTTATTTCCTTCTCCTGCCTGATTGCTCTGGCCAGAACTTCCAGCACTATGTTGAATAGGAGCGGTGAGAGAGGGCATCCCTGTCTTGTGCCAGTTTTCAGAAGGAATGCTTCCAGTTTTTGCCCATTCAATATGATATTGGCTGTGGGTTTGTCATAGATAGCTCTTATTATTTTGAGGTACGTCCCATCAATACCTAATTTACTGAGAGTTTTTAGCATGAAGGTTGTTGAATTTTGTCAAAGGCCTTTTCTGCATCTATTGAGATAATCATGTGTTTTTTGTCTTTGGTTCTGTTTATATGCTGGATTACGTTTATTGATTTGCGTATGTTGAACCAGCCCTGCATCCCAGGGATGAAACCCACTTGATCATGGTGGATAAGCTTTTTGATGTGCTGCTGGATTTCGTTTGCCAGTATTTTATTGAGGATTTTTGCATCAATGTTCATCAGGTATATTGGTCTGAAATTCTCTTTTTTGGTTATTTCTCTGCCAGGGTTTGATATCAGGATGATGCTGGCTTCATAAAATGTGTTAGGGAGGATTCCCTCTTTTTCTATTGATTGGAATAGTTTCAGAAGGAATGGTATCATTTCCTCCTTGTACCTCTGGTAGAATTCAGCTGTGAATCCATCAGGTCTTGGACTCTTTTTGGTTGGTAAGCTATTGATTATTACCACAATTTCAGAACCTGTTATTGGTCTATTCAGAGATTCAACTTCTTCCTGATTTAGTCTTGGGAGGGTGTAATTGTCGAGGAATTTATCCATTTCTTCTAGATTTTCTAGTTTATTTGCATAGAGGTGTTTGTAGTATTCTCTGATGGTAGATTGTATTTCTGTGGGATCGGTGGTGATATCCCCTTTTTCATTTTTTATTGCATCTATTTGATTCTTCTCTCTTTTCTTCTTTATTAGTCTTGCTAGCTGTCTATCAATTTTGTTGATCTTTTCAAAAAACCAGCTCCTGGATTCATTAATTTTTTGAAGGGTTTTTTGTGTCTCTATTTCCTTCAGTTCTGCTCTGATTTTAGTTATTTCTAGCCTTCTGCTGGCTTTTGAATGTGTTTGCTCTTGCTTTTCTAGTTCTTTTAATTGTGATGTTAGGGTGTCAATTTTGGATCTTTCCTGCTTTCTCTTGTGGGCATTTAGTGCTATAAATTTCCCTCTACACACTGCTTTGAACGTGTCCCAGAGATTCTGGTATGTTGTGTCTTTGTTCTCATTGATTTAAAAGAACATCTTTATTTCTGCCTTCATTTCAGTTTCCATGTAGTTGAGTGGTTTTGAGTGAGTTTCTTAATCCTGAGTTCTAGTTTGATCGCCCTGTGGTCTGAGAGACAGTTTGTTATAATTTCTGTTCTTTTACATTTGCTGAGGAGAGCTTTACTTCCAACTATGTGGTCAATTTTGGAATAGGTGTGGTGTGGTGCTGAAACAAATGTATATTCTGTTGATTTGGGGTGGAGAGTTCTGTAGATGTCTATTAGGTCCACTTCGTGTAGAGCTGAGTTCAATTCCTGGATATCCTTGTTAACTTTCTGTCTCATTGATCTGTCTAATGTTGACAGTGGGGTGTTAAAATCTCCCATTATTATTGTGTGGGAGTTTAAGTCCCTTTGTAGGTCACTCAGGACTTGCTTTATGAATCTGGGTGCTCCTGTGTTGGGTGCATATATATTTAAGATAGTTAGCTCTTCTTGTTGAATTGATCCCTTTACCATTATGTAATGGCCTTCTTTGTCTCTTTTGATCTTTGTTGGTTTAAAGTCTATTTTATCAGAGACTAGGATTGCAACCCTTGCCTTTTTTCGTTTTCCATTTGCTTGATAGATCTTCCTCCATCCCTTTATTTTGAGTCTATGTGTGTCTCTGCACGTGAGATGGGTTTCCTGAATACAGCACACTGATGGGTCCTGAGTCCTTATCCAGTTTTCCAGTCTGTGTCTTTTAATTGGAGCATTTAGCCCATTTACATTTAATGTTAATATTGTTATGTGTGAATCTGATCCTGTCATTATGATGTTAGTTGTTTATTTTGCTCATTAGTTGATGCAGTTTCTTCCTAGCCTCGATGGTCTTTACAATTTGGCATGTTTTTGCAGTGGCTGGGACCGGTTGTTCCTTTCCATGTTTAGTGCTTCCTTCAGGAGCTCTTTTAGGGCAGGCCTGGTGGTGACAAAATCACTCAGCGTTTGCTTGTCTGTAAAGTATTTTATTTCTCCCCCACTTATGGAGATTAGTTTGGCTGGATATGAAATTCTGGGTTGAAAATTCTTTTCTTTAAGAATGTTGAATATCGGCCCCCACTCTCTTCTGGCTTGTAGAGTTTCTGCCGAGAGATCAGCTGTTAGTCTGATGGGCTTCCCTTTGTGGGTAACCCGACCTTTCTCTCTGGCTGCCCTTAACATTTTTTCCTTCATTTCAACTTTGGTGAATCTGACAATTATGTGTCTTGGAGTTGCTCTTCTCGAGGAGTATCTTTGTGGCATTCTCTGTATTTCCTGAATCTGAATGTTGGCCTGCCTTGCTAGATTGGGGAAGTTCTCCTGGATAATATCTTGAACCCTTCTTTTGATTGAGCAGTTGTGAAACCATCTTTTTGTAGAATCTGCAAGGGGACATTTGGAGTGCTTTGAGGCCTATGGTGAAAAAAGAAATATCTCCACATAGAAACTACACAGAAGCATTCTGACAAACTTCCTTGTTATGTGTGCTTTCCTTACTCAGGCTTGAACCTTTCTTTTGATTGAGCAGTTTTGAAAAACACTTTTTTTTAGAGTCTGACTTTGGATATTTGGAGACATCTGTGGCGTAAAGTGGAAAAGGAAATATCTCCACATAAAAACTAGATGGAATAATTCTGAGAAACTTCTTTGTGATCCATGCATTCGTCTCACAGATTTGAACATTTCTTTTAATTGAGCAGTCTTTAACACTCTTTTCATGGAATCTGCAAGTGGACATTCGGAGCTCTTTGAGGCCTATGGTGAAAAAGGTAATATCTTCACATAAAAACTGCACAGAAGAATTCTGCAAAACTCCTTTCTGATCTGTGCATTATTCTCACAGAGTTGAATCTTTCTTTTGATTGAGCAATGTTGAAACCCTCTTTTTGTAGAATCTGCAAGTGGACATTTGGAGGGCTTTGAGGCTTATGCTGAAAAAGGAAATATCTCCAAATAAAAAGTAAACAAAAGCATTCTGACAAACTTCCTTGTTATGTGTGCATTCCTCATTCAGAGTTTAACCTTCCTTTTGATTGAGCAGTTTCCAAACACTCTTTTTCTAGAATCTGCCATTGGATATTTGTAGAGCTCTGCGGCCTATAGTGGAAAAGGAAACAACTTCAAATAAAAACTAGACAGTAGAATTCTGAGAAACTTCTTTGTGATCTGTGCATTTGTCTCACAGACTTGGATCTTTCCTTTGATTGAGCAGTTTTGGAACTCTTTTGTGGAATATGCAAATGGACTTTCAGAGCACTTAGAGGCCTATGGTGGAAAAGGAAATATCTTCACATAAAAACTGCACAGAAGCATACTGCGAAACTTCTTTCTGATCTGTGCATTCATCTCACAGAGCTGAACCTGTCTTTTATTGAGCAGTTTTGAAACACTTTTTATGGAATCTGCAAGTGGACCTTTGGAGCGCTGTGAGGCCTATGGTGAAAAAGGAAATATCTCCACATAAAAACTACACAGAAACATTCTGACAAACTTCCTTATTATGTGTGCATTCCTTGCTCAGAGTTTAACCTTTCTTTTCATTGAGCAGTTTTGAAACACTCTTTTTGTAGAATCTGCCATTGGATATTTCGAAAGATCTGCGGCCTATGGTGAAAAAGGAAATATCTTCACATAAAAACTACACAGAAGCCTCCTGCGAAACTTCTTTCTGATCAGTGCATTCACTCACAGAGTTGAACTTTTCTTTTGATTGAGCAGTTTTCAAACACTCTTTTTGTAGAATCTGCAGGCGGACATTTGGAGCTCTTTGAGGCCTATGGTGAAAAAGGGAATATCTCCACATAAAAACTACACAGAAGCATTCTGACGAACTTCCTTGTTATGTGTGCATTCCTCACCCAGAATTTAACTTTTCTTTTGATTGAGCAGTTTTAAAACACTCTTTTTGTAGAATCTGCCATTGGATATTTGGAGAGATCTGTGGCTTACATTGGAAAAGGAAATATCTTCAAATAAAAACTAGACAGAAGAATTTTGAGAAACTCCTTCATGATCTATCCATTTGTCTCACAGAGTTGAGCCTTTCCTTCGATTGAGTAGTTCTTAAATACTCTTTTTGTAGAATCTGCAAGTGGACATTTGGAGCGCTTTGAGGCATGTGGTGAAAAAGGAAATAGCTTCAGGTATACACAGAAGCATTCTGTGGAATTTCTTTCTGATCTGTGCCTTCATCTCACAGAGTTGAACATTACTTTTGATTGAGCAGTTTTGAAACACTCTTTTTGTAGAATCTGCAAGTGGACATTTTTAGTGCTTTGAGGCCTGCGGTTAAAGAGGAAATATCTCTTCATAAAAACTACACAGAAGGATTCTGGCAAACTTCCTTCTATGTGTGCTTTCCTTACTCAGAGTTTAACCTTTCTTTTGATTGAGCAGTTTTGAAACCCTCTTTTTGTGGAATATGCCTTTGGATATTAGTAGAGCACTGCGGCCTATAGTGGAAAAGGAAATATCTTCAAATAAAAACTTGACAGAAGAATTCTGAGAAACTTCTTTGTGATCTGTGCATTTGTCCCTCGGTGTTGAACCTCTCTTTTGATTGAGCAGTTTTGAAACACTCTTTTTGTGGAATCTGCAAGTGGACATTTGGAGCACTTTGAGGTATGTGGTGAAAAAGGAAATATCTTCACATAAAAGCTACACAGAAGCATTCTGCACAACTACTTCTTGATCTGTGCCTTTATCTCACAGAGTTGAACCTTTCTGTTGATTGAGCAGTTTTGAAACACTCTTTTTGTAGAATCTGTAGGTGGACATTTGGAGCGCTTTGAGGCCTAGGGTGAAAAAGGAAATATCTTCACATCAAAACTACACAGAAGCAATCTGTGAAACTTCTTTCTGGTCTTTGCATTCATCTCTCAGAGTTGAACCTTTCTTTTGATTGAGCAGTTTTGAAACAGCCTTTTTATAGAGTCAGCAAGTGGACATTTGGAGTGCTCTGAGGCCTAGGGTGAAAAAGGAAATATCTCCACATAAAAACTACACAGAAGCATTCTGACAAACTTCCTTGTTATGTGTGCTTTCCTTACTCAGACTTGAACCATTCTTCTGATTGAGCAGTTTTGAAACACACTTTTTTTAGAATCTGCCATTGGACATTTGGAGCGCTCTGTGGCTTATAGTGGAAAAGAAAATATCTTCAAATAAATACTAGACAGAAGAATTCTGAGAAACTTCTTTGTGATCTGTGCATTCATCTCACTGAATTGAACCTTTCTTTTCATTGAGCAGTTTTGAAACACTCTTTTTGTGGAATCTGCAAGTGGACATTCGGAGCTCTTTGAGGCCTATGGTGAAAAAGGAAATATCTTCACATAAAAACTACACAGAAGAATTCTGTGAAACTCCTTTCTGATCTATGCATTATTGTCACAGAGTTGAATCTTTCTTTTGATTGAGCAGTTTTGAAACCCTCTTTTTGTAGAATCTGCAAGTGGACATTTGGAGTGCTTTGAGGCCTATGCTGAAAAAGGAAATATCTCCACATAAAAACTACACAGAAGAATTCTGACAAACTTCCTTGTTATGTGTGCATTCCTCATTCAGAGTTTAACCTTCCTTTTGATTGAGCAGTTTCCAAACACTCTTTTTGTAGGATCTGCCATTGGATATTTGGAGAACCCTGCGGCCTATAGTGGAAAACGAAACATCTTCAAATAAAAACTAGACAGAAGAATTCTGAGAAACTTCTTTGTGATCTCTGCATTCGTCTCAGCAAGATGAACCTTTCTTTTGACTGAGCAGTTTTGGAACTCTTTTTGTGGAATATGCAAGTGGACATTTGGAGCACTTTGAGGCCTATGGTGAAAAAGGAAATATATTCACATAAAAACTACACAGAAGCATTCTGTGAAACTTCTTTCTGATCAGTGCATTCATCTCACAGAGCTGAACCTCTCTTTTATTGAGCAGTTTTGAAACACTCTTTTTGTAGAATCTGCAACTGGACATTTGGCGTGCTTTGATGCCTATGGTGAAAAAGGAAATATCTCCACATAAAATCTACACAGAAGCATTCTGACAAACTTCCTTATTATGTGTGAATTCCTCACTCAGAATTTAACCTTTCTTTTCACTGAGCAGTTTTGAAACACTCTTTTTGTAGAATCTGCCATTGGATATTTCAAGAGATCTGCAGCCTAGAGTGGAAAAGGAAATATCTTCAAATAAAAACTAGACAGAAGAATTCTGAAATCTTTTTGTCATCTGTGCCTTCATCTCACAGAGTTGGACATTTCTTTTCATTGAGCAGTTTTGAAACACTGCTTTTGTGAAAAACTTCGTTGTTATGTGTGCTTTCCTTACTACCAGTTGAACCTTTCTTTTGATTGAGCAGTTTTGAAACAAACTTTTTGTAGAATCTGCCATTGGATAATTGGAGAGCTGTACGGCCAATAGTGGAAAAAAAAATATGTTCAAATAACAACTGGACAGAAGAATTCTGAGAAACTTCTTTCTGATCTGTGAATTCGTCTCACAGAGTTGAACCTTTCTTTTGATTGAACAGTTTTGAAACACTCTTTTTGTGGAATCTGCAAGTGGACATTCAGAGCGATTTGAGGCTTATGGTGAAAAATGAAACATCTTCACATAAAAACTACACAGAAGCATTCTGAGAAACTCCTTTCTGATCTGTTCATTCATCTCACAGAGTTGAACCTTCCTTTTGATTAAGCAGTTTTGATACAGTCTTTTTGTAGAATCTGCAAGTTGACATTTGGAGCACATTGAGGCCTATGCTGAAAAAGGAAATATCTCCACATAAAAACTACACAGAAGCATTCAGACAAATCCCTTGTTATGTGTGCATTCCTCACTCAGAGTTTAAACTTCCTTTTTATTGAGCAGTTTTGAAACACTCTTTTTGCAGAATCTGCCATTTGATATTTGGAGAGCTCCGTGGCCTATAGTGGAAAAGGAAACATCTTCGAATAAAAACTAGGCAGAAGTATTTTGAGAAACTTGTTTGTGATCTGTGCCTTTGTCTCACAGAGATGAACCTTTCTTTTGATTGTGCATTTTTGAAATACTCTTTTTGTGTAATCTGCAAGTGAACATTTGGAGCGCTTTGAGGGCTATGGTGAAAAAGTATATAACTTCACATAATAACCACAGAGAAGCATTCTGCGAAATTTCTTTCTGATCCATGCATTCCTCTCACAGAGTTAAACTTTTCTTTTCATTGAGCAGTTTTGTAACACCCTTTTTGTAGAATCTGCAAGTGGACATTTGGAGCACTTTGAGGCCTAGGGTGAAAAAGGAAATATCTCCACAAAAAAAACACAGGGAAGCATTCTGACAAACTTCCTTGTTATGTGTGATTTCCTCAATCAGAGTTTAAACTTTCTTTTGATTGAGCAGTTTGAAACACTCTTTTTGTAGTATCTGCCATTGGATATTTGGAGGGCTCTGCTGACTATAGTGGAAAAGGTAATATCTTCAAATAAAAACTAGACAGAAGAATTCTGAGAAACTTCTTTGTGATCTGTGCATTCGTCTCACAGAGTTAAAACTTTCTTTTCATTGAGCAGTTTTGAAAGACTGTTTTTGTAGAATCTGCAAGTGGACATTTGGAGCGTTGTGAGGCCTACGGTGAAAAAGGAAATATCTCCACATAAAAACTACAGAGAAACATTCTGACAAACTCCCTTGTTATGTGTGCCATCCTCACTCAGTGTTGAACCTTTCTTTTGATTGAACAGTTTTGAAACACTCTTTCTGTGGAATCTGCAAGTGGAAATTTGGAGCGCTTTGGGGCGTATGGTGAAAAAGGAAATATCATCATATAAAACTACACAGAAGCATTCTGGGAAACTTCTTTCTGAACTGTGCATTCATCTCACAGAGTTGAAGCTTTCTTTTGATTGAGCAGTTTTGAAACACTCTTTTTGTAGAATCTGCAAGTGGAAATTTGAAGTGCTTTGAAGCCTATGGTGAAAAAGGAAATATCTCCAGATAAAAACTACACAGAAGCATTCTGACAAACTTCCTTGTTATGTGAGCATTCCTCACTCAGATTTCAACCTTTCTTTTGATTGAGCAGTGTTGAAACACTCTTTTTGTAGGATGTGCCAATGGATATTTGGAAGCTTTGTGGCCCATAGTGGAAAAGGAAATATCTTCAAATTGAAACTAGACAGAATAATTCTCAGAAGCAACTTTGTGGTCTGTGCATTCGTCTCACAGAGTTGAACCTTTCTTTGGATTCAGGAGTATTGAAACACTCTTTTTGTGGAATCTGCAAGTGGCCATTTTGAACGCTTTGAGGCCTATGGTGAAAAAGGAAATATCTCCACATAAAAGTTACACGAAAGTATTCTGACAAACTTCTTTGTTATCGGTTCATTCCTCAGTCAGAGTTTAAACTTTCTTTTGATTGAGCAGTTTTGAAACACTCTTTTTTTATTTTTTTATTTTTATTTTTATTATTATACTTTAGATTTTAGGGTACATGTGCACAATGTGCAGGTTTGTTACATATGTATCCATGTGCCATGTTGATTTCCTGCACCCATTAACTCGTCATTTAGCATTAGGTATATCTCCTAATGCTGTCCCTCCCTTCTCCCCCAACCCCACAACAGTCCCTGGAGTGTGATGTTCCCCTTCCTGTGTCCATGAGTTCTCATTGTTCAATTCCCACCTATGAGTGAGAACATGTGCTGTTTGGATTTTTGTCCTTGCGATAGTTTACTGAGAATGATGTTTTC
The DNA here is from genome assembly GCF_009828535.3 of Hylobates moloch. Lineage (NCBI taxonomy): Eukaryota > Metazoa > Chordata > Mammalia > Primates > Hylobatidae > Hylobates > Hylobates moloch. Next base: position 55,896,021 of record NW_026652287.1, on the reverse strand, counting down.
CAGTTTCATCCATGTCCCTACAAAGGACATAAACTCATCATTTTTTATTTTTGTAGAATCTGCCATTGGATATTTGGAGAGATCTGAGACCTGTAGTGCAAAAGGAAATATCTTCAAATAAAAACTTGACAGAAGAATTCTGAGAAACTCCTATGTGATCTGCATTCGTCAAACAGAGTTGAACCTTTCTTTTGATTCAGCAGTTTTGAAACACTCTTTTAGTAGAATCGGCAAGTGGATATTTGGAGTGCTTTGAAGCCTATGGTGAAAAAGGAAATATCTTCACATAAAAATGACACAGAAGCATTCTGCAAAACTTCTCTCTGATCTGTGCATTCATTTCACAGAGTTGATCCTCTCTTTTGATTGAGCTGTTTTGAAGAACCCTTTTTGTAAAATCTGTAAGTGGACATTTTGATAGCTTTGAGGCATATGGTGAAAAAGGAAATATCTTCACATAAAAACTACACAGAGGCATTCTGACAAACTTCCTTGTCATGTGTACATTCCTCACTCAGAGTTTAGACTTTCTTTTGATTGAGCAGTGAAACACTCTTTTTGTAGAATCTGCCACTGGATATTTGGAGAGCTCTGCAGGCCATAGTGGAAAAGAAAATATTTTCAAATAAAACTAGACAGAAGAATCCTGAGAAAGTTCTTTGTGATCTGTGCATTCATCCCACATTGTTGAACCTTTCTTTTGATTGAGTAGTTTTGAAACACTCTTTTTGTGGAATCTACAAGTGGACTTTCGGAGTGCTTTGAAGTCTTTGGTGAAAAAGGAAATATCTTCACATAAAAACTACAGAGAAGCATTCTGCGAAACTTCTTTCTGATCTGTGCATTCATCTCACAGAGTTGAACATTTCTTTTGATTGAGAGTTTTGAAACACTCTTTTTGTAGATTCTGCAATCGGACTTTTGGAGCGCTTAAAGCCCTATGATGAAAAGGAAATATCTCCACATAAAAACTACACAGAAGCATTCTGAAAAAATACCTTGTTATGTGTGCATTCCTCACTCAGAGTTGAAGCTTTCTTTTGATTGAGCAATTTTGAAACACTCTTTTTGTAGAATCTGCGTGGATATTTGGAGAGCTCTGCGGCCTATAGTGGAAAAGGAAGTATCCTCAAATAAAAACTAGACAGAAGAATTCTGTGAAACTTCTTTGTGATCTCTGCATTTGTCTCACAATGTTGAAACTTTATTTTAATTGAGCAATTTCAAAAAACTCTATTTGTAGAATCTGCAATTTGGTATTTGGAGAGCTCTGTGGCCTATAGTGGAAAAGGAAATAGCTTCACATGAAAACTACACAGAAGCATTCTGCGAAACTTCCTTCTGATCTGTGCATTCATCTCACAGAGTTGAACCTTTCTTTTGATTTGAGCAGTTTTGAGACACTGTTTTTGTAGAATCTGCAAGTGGACATTGTGAGCGCTTTGAGGCCTATGGTGAAAGAGGAAATACCTCCACATGAAAACTGCACAGAAGCATTCTGACAAACTTCCTTTTTATTTGTGCTTTCTTCACTCAGTGTTGAACCTTTTTTTTTATTGAGCAGTTTTGAAACACTCGTTTTGTAGAATCTGCCATTGGATATTTGTAAAGCTCTGTGGCCTATAGTGGAAAAGGAAATATCTTCATATAAAAACTAGACAGAAGTATCTGAGAAACTTCTTTCTTATCTGTGCATTCAACTCCTAGAGTTGAACCTTACTTTTGATTTAGCTGTTTCGAAACAATCTTTTTGTAGAATCTGCAAGTGGACATTTGGAGTGCTTTGAAGCCTATGGTGAAAAAGGAAATATCTCCACATAAAAACTACACAGAAGCATTCTGACAAACTTTTTTGTTAGGTGTGCCTTTCTCCCTCAGACTTGAACCTTTCTTTTGATTGAGCAGTTTTGAAGCACTCTTTTTGTAGAATCTGCCATTGGATATTTGGAGAGCTCTGCAGCCTATAGTAGAGTAGGAAATATCTTCAAATAAAAACTAGACAGAGGAATTCTGAGAAACTTTTTTCTGATCTGTGCATTCGTCTCACAGAGTTGAACCTTTCTTTTGATTGAGCAGTTTTGAAAGACTCTTTTTGTGGAATCTGCAAGTGGACATTTGGAGCGATTTGAGGCCTATGTTGAAAAAGGGAATATCTCCACATAAAAACTACACAGAAGTATTCTGACAAATTCCTTGTTATGTGTGCTTCCCTCACTCAGAGTTTAACCTTTCTTTTTATTGAGCAGTTTTGAAACACTCTTAGTGCAGAGTCTGCCATTTGATATTTGGAGAGCTCTGTGGCCTATTGTGGAAAAGGAAACATCTTCAAATAAAAACTAGACAGAAGTATTTTGAGAAACTTCTTTGTGATGTGTGCATTCGTCTCACAAAAATGAATCCTTTCTTTTGATTGAACATTTTTGCAACACTCTTTTTGTGGAATCTGCAAGTGGACATTTGGAAGGCTTTGAGGCCTATGGTGAAAAAGTATATATCTTCACATAAAAACCACAGAGAAGCATTCTGTGAAATTTCTTTCTGATCTATACATTCATCTCACAGAGTTAAAAGTTTCTTTTCATTGAGCAGTTTTGAAGGACTGTTTTTGTAGAATCTGCAAGTGGACATTTGGAGTGCTGTGAGGCCTTTAATGAAAAAGGAAATATCTCCACATAAAAACTACACAGAAGCATTCTGACAAACTCCTTTGTTATGTGCGTCATCCTCACTCAGTGTTGAACCTTCCTTTTGATTGAGCAGTTTTGAAACACTCTTTTTGTGGAATCTGGAAGTGGACATTTGGAGTGCTTTGGGGCGTATGGTGAAAAAGGAAATATCATCATAGAAAACTACACAGAAGCATTCTGGGAAACTTCTTTCTGAACTGTGCATTCATCTCACAGAGTTGAAGCTTTCTTTTGATTGAGCAGTTTTGAAACACACTGTTTGTAGAATCTGGGAGTTTACATTTGGAGTGCTTTGAAGCCTTTGGTGAAAAAGGAAATATCTCCAGATAAAAACTACACAGAAGCATTCTGACAAACTTCCTTGTTATGTGTGCATTCCTCACTCAGAGTTCAACCTTTCTTTTGATTGAGCAGTGTTGAAACACTCTTATGTAGAATGTGCCAATGGATATTTGGAAGCTCTGCGGCCTATAGTGGAAAAGGAAACACCTTCAAATAAAAACTAGACAGAAGAATTCTCAGAAGCAACTTTGTGATCTGTGCATTCGTCTCACAGAGTTCAGCCTTTCTTTTGATTCAGGAGTATTGAAACACTCTTTTTGTAGAATCTGCAAGGGGACATTTTGAACGCTTTGAGGCCTATGGTGAAAAAGGAAATATCTCCACATAAAAATTAGGCAGAAGTAGTCTGACAAACTTCCTTGTTATTGGTTCATTCCTCAATCAGAGTTTAAACTTTCTTTTGATTGAGTAGTTTTGAAACACCCTTTTTGGAGAATCTACCATTGGATATTTGGAGAGCTCTGGTAACTATAGTGAAAAAGGAAATAACTTCAAATAAAAACTTGACAGAAGAATTCTGAGAAACTCCTATGTGATCTGTGCATTCGTCTCACAGAGTTGAACCTTTCTTTTGATCCAGCAGTTTTGAAGCACTCTTTTAGTAGAATCGGCAAGTGGACATTTGGAGTGCTTTGAAGCCTATGGTGAAAAAGGAAATATCTTCACATAAAAAATACACAGAAACATTCTGCGAAACTGCTCTTTGATCTGTGCATTCATCTCAGAGTTGATCATTTCTTTGGACTGAGCTGTTTTGGAGAACTCTTTTTGTAGAATCTTTCAGTGGACACTTTGAGTGCTTTGAGGCATATGGTGAAAAAGGAAATATCTCTACATAAAAATTACACAGAAGCATTCTGACAAACTTCCTTGTCATGTGTGCATTCCTCACTCAGAGTTTAGACTTTCTTTTTATTGAGCAGTTTTGAAACACTCTTTTTGTAGAATCTGCCACTGGATATTTGGAGAGCTCTGCAGCCTATAGTGGAAAAGAAAATATTTTCTTTTTTTTTTTTATTATACTTTAGGTTTTAGGGTACATGTACACAATGTGCAGGTTTGTTACATATGTATCCATGTGCCATGTTGATTTCCTGCACCCATTAGCTCGTCATTTAGCATTAGGTATATCTCCTAATGCTGTCCCTCCCCCCTCCCCCAACCCCACAACAGTCCCTGGAGTGTGATGTTCCCCTTCCTGTGTCCATGAGTTCTCATTGTTCAATTCCCACCTATGAGTGAGAACATGCAGTGTTTGGTTTTTTGTCCTTGCGATAGTTTACTGAGAATGATGTTTTCCAGTTTCATCCATGTCCCTACAAAAGACATGAACTCATCATTTTTTATGGCTGCATAGTATTCCATGGTGTATATGTGCCACATTTTCTTAATCCAGTCTATCGTTGTTGGACATTTGTGTTGGTTCCAACTCTTTGCTATTGTGAATAGTGCCGCAATAAACATACGTGTGCATGTGTCTTTATAGCAGCATGATTAATAGTCCTTTGGGTATATACCCAGTAATGGGATGGCTGGGTCAAATGGTATTTCCACTTCTAGATCCCTGAGGAATCGCCACACTGACTTCCACAATGGTTGAACTACTTTACAGTCCCACCAACAGTGTAAAAGTGTTCCTATTTCTCCACATCCTCTCCAGCACCTGTTGTTTCCTGCTTTTTTAATGATGGCTATTCTAACCGGTGTGAGATGGTATCTCACTGTGGTTTTGATTTGCATTTCTGTGATGGCCAGTGATGATGAGCATTTCTTCATGTGTTTTTTGGCTGCATAAATGTCTTCTTTTGAGAAGTGTCTGTTCATGTCCTTTGCCCACTTTTTGATGAGGTTGTTTGTTTTTTTCTTGTAAATTTGTTTGAGTTCATTGTAGATTCTGGATATTAGCCCTTTGTCAGATGAGTAGGTTGCAAAAATTTTCTCCCATTCTGTAGGTTGCCTGTTGACTCTGATGGTACTTTCTTTTGCTGTGCAGAAGCTCTTTAGTTTAATGAGATCCCATTTGTCAATTTTGGCTTTTGTTGCCATTGCTTTTGGTGTTTTAGACATGAAGTCCTTGCCCACGCCTATGTCCTGAATGGTATTGCCTAGGTTTTCTTGTAGGATTTTAATGGTTTTAGGTCTAAAATTTAAGTCTTTAATCCATCTTGAATTACTTTTTGTATAAGGTGTAAGGAAGGGATCCAGTTTCAGCTTTCTACATATGGCTAGCCAGTTTTCCCAGCACCACTTATTAAATAGGGAATCCTTTCTCCATTTCTTGTTTTTGTCAGGTTTGTCAAAGATCAGATAGTTGTCAATATGTGGCATCATAAAACTAGATAGAAGAATTCTGAGAAAGTCCTTTATGATCTGTGCATTCATCCCACAGTGTTAAACCTTACTTTTGATTGAGCAGTTTTGAAACACTCTTTTTGTAGCTTCTGCAATTGGACTTTTGGAGTGCTTAAAGGCCTATGGTGAAAAGGAAATATCTCCACATAAAAACTACATAGAAGCATTCTGAAAAACTACATTGTTATGTGTGCATTCCTCACTCAGAGTTGAAGCTTTCTTTTGATTGAGCAATTTTGAAACACTCTTTTTGTAGAATCTGCGTGGATATTTGGAGAGCTCTGCGGCCTATAGTGGAAAAGGAAGTATCCTCAAATAAAAGCTGGACAGAAGAATTCTCTGAATCTTCTTTGTGATCTCTGCATTCGTCTCACAGTGTTGAAACTTTATTTTGATTGAGCAATTTTGAAACACTCTATTTGTAGAATCTGCAATTGGGTATTTTGAGAGCTCTGTGGCCTATAGTGGAAAAGGAAATAGCTTCACATGAAAACTACACAGAAGCATTCTGTGAAACTTCTTTCTGATCTGTGCATTCATCTCACAGAGTTGAACCTTCCTTTTGATTGAGCAGTTTTGAAACACTGTTTTTGTAGAATCTGCAAGTGGATATTCGGAGCGATTTGAGGTCTATGGTGAAAAACAAAACATCTTCACATAAAAACTACACAGAAGCATTCTGAGAAACTCCTTTCTGATCTGTGCATTAATCTCACAGAGTTGAACCTTTCTTTTTGATTGAGCATTTTTGAAACATTCTTTTTGTAGAATCTGCAAGTTGACATTTGGAACACATTGAGGCCTATGGTGAAAAAGGAAATATCTCCACATAAAAACTACACAGAAGTATTCTCGCAAATTCCTTGTTATGTGTGCATTCCTCACTCAGAGTTTAACCTTTCTTCTTATTGAGCAGTTTTGAAACACTCTTTTTGCAGAATCTGCCATTTGATATTTGGAGAGCTCCACGGCCTATTGTGGAAAAGGAAACATCTTCAAATAAAAACTAGACAGAAGTATTTTGAGAAACTTCTTTGTGATGTGTGCATTCGTCTCACAGAAATGAATCCTTTCTTTTGATTGAGCATTTTTGCAACACTCTTTTTGTGGAATCTGCAAGTGGACATTCAGATGGTTTTGAGGCCTATGGTGAAAAAGTATATACCTTCATATAAAAACCACAGAAAAGCATTCTGTGAATTTTCCTTCTGATCCATGCATTCATCTCACAGAGTTAAACCTTTCTTTTCATTGAGCCATTTTGAAACTCTCTTTTTGTAGAATCTATCACTGGATATTTGGAGAGCTCTGAGACCTACAGTGGAAAAGGAAATATCTTCAAATAAAAACTTGACAGAAGAATTCTGAGAAACTCCTATGTAAGCTGTGCATTCGTCTCACAGAGTTGAACCTTTCTTTTGATCCAGCAGTTTTGAAACACTCTTTTGGTAGAATCGGCAAGTGGACATTTGGAGCACTTTGAAGCCTATGGTGAAAAAGGAAATATCTTCACATAAAAATTACACAGTAGCATTCTGCGAAACTTCTCTCTGATCTGTGCATTCATCTCAGAGTTGATCCTTTCTTTTGATTGAGCTGCTTTGAAGAACACTTTTTGTAAAATCTTTAAGTGGACATTTTGAGCGCTTTGAGGCATATGGTGAAAAAGGAAATATCTCTACATAAAAATTACACAGAAGCATTCTGACAAACTTCCTTGTCATGTGTGCATTCCTCACTCAGAGTTTAGACTTTCTTTTGATTGAGCAGTTTTGAAACACTTTTTTTGTAGAATCTGCCGTTGGATATTTGGAGAGCTCTGCAGCCTATAGTGGAAAAGGAATTATCCTCAAATTAAAACTAGACAGAAGAATTCTGTGAATCTTCTTTGTGATCTCTGCATTCTTCTCACAGTGTTGAAACTTTATTGTGTTTGAGCAGTTTTGAAACCCTCTTTTTGTAGAATCTGCAGTTGGATATTTGAAGAGCTCTGCGGCCTATAGTGGAAAAGGAAATAGCTTCACATGAAAACTACACAGAAGCATTCTGCGAAACTACTTTCTGATCTGTGCATTCATCTCACAGAGTTGAACCTTTCTTTTGATTGAGTAGTTTTGAAATACTCTTTTTGTAGAATCTGCAAGTGGACATTTTGAGCGCTTGGAGGCCTATGGTGAAAGAGGAAATATCTCCACATGAAAACTGCACAGAAGCATTCTGACAAACTTCCTTTTTATTTGTGCATTCTTCACTCAGCGTTGAACCTTTTTTTTTATTGAGCAGTTTTGAAACACTCGGTTTGTAGAATCTGCCATTGGATATTTGTAAAGCTCTGCGGCCTATAGTGGAAAAGGAAATATCTTCATGTAAAAACTAGACAGAAGTATCTGAGAAATTTCTTTCTTACCTATGCATTCAACTCCTAGATTTGAACCTTAGTTTTTATTTAGCAGTTTTGAAACACTCTTTTTGTAGAATCTGCAAGTGGACATTTGGAGCGCTTTATGCCCTAGGGGGAAAATGGAAATATCTCCATATAAAAACTACACAGAAGCATTCTGACAAACTTTCTTGTTAGGTGTGCCTTCCTCACTCAGAGTTGAAACTTTCTTTTGATTGAGCAGTTTTGAAACACTCTTTTTGTAGAATCTGCCATTGGATATTTGGAGAGCTCTGCGGCCTGTAGTGGAAAAGGAAATATCTTCAAATAAAAACTAGACAGAAATATTCTGAGAAACTTCTTTGTGATCTGTGTATTCGTCTAACAGAGCTGAACCTTTCTTTTCATTGAGCAATTTTGAAACACCCTTTTTTTAGATTTTGCAGGTGGTCATTTGGGGTGCTTTGAGGCCCATGGTGAAAATGGAAATATCTTCACATAAAAACTACCCATATGCATTCTGTGAAACTGCTTTCTGATCTGTGCATTAATCTCACAGCCTTGAACCTTTCTATTGATTGAGCAGTTTTGAAACACTCTTTTTCAAGAATCTGCAAGTGGGTATATGGAGCGCTTTGAGGCCTATGGTAAAAAAGGAAATATCTTCATGTAAAAACTACACAGAAGCATTCTGTGAAACTTCTTTCTGAACTGTTCATTCATCTCACAGTGTTGAACCTTTCTTTTGGTTGAGCAGTTTTGAAACACTCTTTTTGAAGAATCTGCAAGTGGACATTTGGAATGCTTTGAGGTCCATCGTGAAAAATGAAATAGCTACGCATAAAAACTACCCAGAAGCATTCTGAGAAACTTCCTGGTTATTTGTGCATTCCTCACTCAGAGTTTAAAATTTCTTTTGATTGAGTAATTTTGAAACACTCTTTTTGTAGAATCTGCCATTGGATATTTGGAGAGCTCTGTGGCGTATAATGGAAAATGAAATATCTTCAAATGAAAACTAGAGAGAAGAATTCTGAGAAACATCTTTGTCATCTGTGGGTTTGTCCAACAGAGTTGAAACTTTCTTTTGATTGAACAGTTTTGAAACACTGTTTTTGTAGAATCTGCAAGGGGACATTTTTAGCACTTTGAGGCCTATGGTGAAAAAGGAACTATCTACACATAGAAACTACACAGAAGCATTCTGCAAAACTTCTTTCTGATCTGTATATTCATCTCACAGTGTTGAACATTTATTTTGATGGAGCAGTTTTGAAACACTCTTTTCGTAGAATCTGCAATTGGATATTTGGAGAGCTCTGAGGCCTATAGTGGAAAAGGAAATATCTTCACATCAAAACTACACAGAAGTATTCTGCGTAACTTCTCTCTGATCTGTGCATTCATCTCACAGAGTTCAACCTTTCTTTTGATTGAGCTATTTTGAAACACTCTTTTTCTAGAATCTGCAAGTGGACATTTTCAGTGCTTTGAGGCCTATGGTGAAAAAGGAAATATCTCCACATAAAAACTGCACAGAAGCATTCAGTCAAACTTCCCTTTTATGTGTGCATTCTGCACTCAGTGTTGAACCCTTTTTTTATTGAGCAGTTTTGAAGCACTCCTTTTGTAGGATCTGCCATTGGATATTTGTAGATCTCTGCGGCCTATAGTGGGAAAGGAAATATCTTCATCTAAAAACTATACAGAAGTATTCTGAGAAACTTCTTTCTTATCTGTGCATTCACCTCCCAGAGTTGAACCTTACTTTTGATTTAGCAGTTTCGAAACACTCTTTTTGTAGAATCTGCAAGTAGACATTTGGAGCACTTTACGGCCTAGGGGGAAAATGGAAATATCTCCATATAAAAACTACACAGAAGCATTCTGACAAACTTCCTTGTTAGGTGGGCCTTCCTCACTCAGAGTTGAATATTTCTTTTGATTGAGCAGTTTTGAAACACTCTTTTTGTAGAATCTGCCATTGGATATTTGGAGAGCTCTGGGGCCTGTAGTGGAAAAGGAAATATCTTCAAATAAAAATTAGACAGAAAAATTCTGAGAAACTTCTTTGTGATGTGTATATTCATCTAACAGAGTTGAAACTTTCTTTTGATTGAGCAGTTTTGAAACACCATTTTTTTGGAATTTACAAATGGACATTTTGGGCACTTTGAGGCCTATGGTGAAAAAGGAAATATATTCACCTAAAAACTATCCAGAAGCATTCTACAGAACTTCTTTCTGATCTGCACATTCATCTCAGACAGTTGAACCTTTGTTTGGACTGAGCAGTTTTGATACACTCTTTTTATAGGATCTGCAAGAGGACATTTGTCGTGCTTTGAGGCCTATGTTGAAAAGGGAAATATTTCCACATACAAAATACACAGAAGCATTCTGAAAAAACTTGCCTGCTATGCGTGCATTCCTCACTCAGAGTTTAACCTTTCTTTTGATTGAGCAGTTTTGAAACACTCTTTTTGTAGAATCTTCCATTAGCTATTTGGAGAGCTCTGAGTCCTATACTGGCAAAGGAAATATCTTCAAATAAAACCCAGACAGAAGAATTCAGAGAAAATTCTTTTTGATCTCTGCATTCGTCTCACAGAGTTGAACCTTTCTTTTGATTGAGCAGCTTTGAAACCTTTTTTGTAGATTCCTCAAGTGGAGACTTGGAGCCCTTTCAGGCCTATGGTGAAAAACAAAATATCTCCACATAAAAACTACACAGAAGCATTCTGACAAACTTCCTTGTTATGTGTGCATTCCTCAGTCACAGTTTATTCTTTCTTTTGATTGAGCAGTTTTGAAACACTCTTTTTGGGAGTCTGCCTTTGGATATTTGTGGAGTTTTGTGGCCTATAGTGGAAAAGGGAATAACTTCAAATAAAAACTAAACAGAAGAGTTCTGAGAAACTCCTTTGTGATCTGTGCATTCGTCTGACAGAGTTGAACCTTTCTTTTGATTGAGCAGTTTTGAAACACTCTTGTTGTAGAATCTGCACGTGGACATTTGGAGCGCTTTGAGGTCTATGGTGAAAAGGGAAATTTCTTCACCTAAAAACTACCCAGAAGTATTCTGTGAAACTTCTTTCTGATCTGTGCATTCATCTCACGCAGTTGAACATTTCTTTGTACTGAGCAGTTTTGAAACACTCTTTTTGTAGAATCTGCAATAGGACATTTGAAGCGCTTTGAGGCCTATGTTGAAAAGGGAAATATTTCCACATAAAAAGTACACAGAATAATTCCAAAAAACTTCCTTGTTTTGTGTGCATTCCTCAATCAGAATTTAACCTTTCTTTTGATTGAGCAGTTTTGAAACACTCTTTTTGTAAAATCTTTCATTGGATATTTGGAGAACTCTGCAGCATATAGTGGAAAAGGAAATATCTTCCAATAAAAACTAGACAGATAAATTCTGAGAATCTTCTTTGTGATCTGTGCGTTCGTCTCACAGAGTTGAACCTTTCCATTGATAGAGCAGTTTTGAAACTCTTTTTGTAGAATCTGCCATTGGACATTTGGAGAGATCTGCGGCCTATAGTAGGAAAGGAAATATCTTCAAATAAAAACTAGACAGAAGAATTGTGAGAAACTTCTTTGTGATCTGTGCATTCGTCTCACAGAGTTGAAACTTTCTTTTGATTTAGCAGTTTTGAAATATTCTTTTTGTAGAATCTGCAAGTGGACATTTCGAGCGCTTTGAGGCCTATGGTGAAAAAGGAAATATCTTCCCATAAAAACTACACAGAAGCATTCTGCGAAACTTCTTTCTGATCTGTGCATTCATCTCACTGAGTTGAAATTTTCTTTTGATTGATCAGTTTTGAGACACGCTTTTTGTAGAATCTGCAAGTGGACACTTGCAGGCCTTTGAAGCCTTTAATGAAAAAGGAAATATCTCCCCATAAAAACTACGCTGAAGCATTCTGACCATCTTCATTGTTATGTGTGCATTCCTCATTCAGAGTTTAACATTTCTTTTGATTGAGCAGTTTTGAAACACTCTTTTCGTAGAATCTGCATTTGGATATTTGGAGAGCTCTGTGGCTTATAGTGGAAAAGAAAATATCCTCAAATAAAAACTAGACAGAAGAATTCTAAGAAACTTCTTTGTGATCTGTGAATCTGTCATACAGGGTTGAACCTTTCTTTTGATTGAGCAGTTTCGAAACACTCTTTTTGTAAAATCTGCAAGTGGACTTTTGCAGTGATTTGAGGCCTATGGTGAAAAAGGAAATATCTTCACATGAAAATTGCAGAGAAGCATTCTGTGAAACTTCTTTCTGATCTGTGCATTCATCTCACAGAGTTGAACCTTTCTTTTGATTGAGTGGTTTTGAAATGCTCTTTTGGTAGAATCTGCAATAGGACACATGAAAACTTTGAGGCCTATTGTGAAAAAGGAAATATCTTCACCTAAAACCTATCCAGAAGCATTCTGTGAAACTTCTTTCTGATCTGTGCATTCATCTCACACAGTTGAAACTTGGTTTGGAGTGAGCAGTTTTGAAACACTCTTTTAAGAGAATCTGCAAGAGGACATTTGAGGTGCTTTGAGGCCTATGTTGAAAAGGGAAATATTTCCACATAAAAAGTACACAGAAGCATTCTGAGAAAACTTCCCTGCTATGTGTGTATTCCTCACTCATAGTTTAACCTTTCTTTTGATTGAGTGGTTTTGAAACACTCTTTTTGTAGAATCTTCCATTGGCTATTTGGAGAGCTCTGAGGCCCATACCGGAAAAGGAAATATCTTCAAATAAAACCTAGATGGAAGAATTCAGAGAAACGTCTTTTTGATCTGTGCATTCATTTCACAGAGTTGAACCTTTCTTTTGATTGAACAGTTTTGAAACCCTCTTTTTGTAGATTCCGCAAGCGGACATTTGGAGCCCTTTCAGGCCTATGGTGAAAAAGAAAATATCTCCACATAAAAACTACTCAGAAGCATTCTGACAAACTTCTTTGTTATGGGAGCATTCCTCAGTCAGAGGTTAATCTTTCTTTTGATTGAGCAGTTTGGAAACACTCTTTTTGTGGAATCTGCCATTGGATATTTGGAGAGTTTTGCGGCCTACAGTGGAAAAGGAAATAACTTCAAATAAAAACGAGACAGAAGAATTCTGAGAAATTCCTTTGTGATCTGTGCATTCGTCTAACAGAATTGAACCCTTCTTTTAATTGAGCAGTTTTGAAACACTCTTTTTGTAGAATCTGCAAGTGGACATTTGGATGGCTTTGAGCCGTATGTGAAAAAGGAAATATCTCCACATAAAAACTACACAGAAGCATTCTGACAAACTTCCTTTTTATGTGTGCATTCTTCACTCAGAGTTGAAACTTTCTTTTGATTGTGCAGTTTTCAATAACTCTTTTTGTAGAATCTGCCTTTGGATAGTTGGAGAGCTCGGCCGCCTATAGTGGCAAAGTAAATATCTTCAAATAAAAAGTAGACAGAAAAATTCTGAGAAAACTCTTTGGGATCTGTGCATTCGTTTAACAGAGTTGAACCTTTCTATTGATTGAGCAGTTTTGAAACACTCTTTTTTTAGAATTTGCAAGTGGACATTTTGGGCGCTTTGAGGCCAATGGTGAAAAAGGAAATATCTTCACATAAAAACTACAGAGAAGCATCCTGTGAAACTTCTTTCTGATCTGTGCATTCACCTCACAGAGTTGAACCTTTCTTTTGATTGAGCAGTTTTGAAACACTGTTTTTCTAGAATCTGCAAGTGGGTATATGGAGTGCTTTGAGGCCTACGGTGAAAAAGGAAATACCTTCACATAAAAACTACACAGAAGCATTCTGCAAAACTTCTTTCTCATCTGTGCATTCATCTCACAGAGTTGAACCTTTCTTTTGTTTGAGCAGTTTGAAACACTCTTTTTGTAGAATCTTCAAGTGGACATTTGGAGCTCTTTGAGGCCCATATTGAAACATGAAATATCTGCACATAAAATCTACACAAAAGCATTCTGACAAACTTCCTTGTTATGTGTGCATTCCTCACTGAGAGGTTAAAATTTATTTTGATTGAGCAGTTTTGAAACACTCTTTTTGTAGTATCTGCCATTGGATATTTGGAGAGCTCTGTAGCCTATAATGGAAAACGAAATATCTTCAAATAAAAACCAGACAGAATAACTGTGAGAAACTTCTTTGTGATCTGTGGGTTTGTCCAACAGAGTTGAATCTTTCTTTTGAATGAGCAGTTTGGAAACCCTCTTTTTATAGAATCTGCAAGTGGACATTTTTAGGGCTTTGAGGCCTATGGTGAAAAAGGAAATATCTACACACAAAAACTAGGCAGAAGCATTCTGTGAAACTTCTTTCTGATCCGAGGATTCATCTCACAGAGTTGAACATTTCTTTTTTTTTTTAATAATTTTTTTTGCACACAAAACAAACATTTTCTAAAAATACATACAAAAAAAAGATGTGTATCAAACATCTTTGTTTGTCCCAGGTTGCACATGGGAAGTCGGGGAATAGAAATGGGGGGTGGGAATTAAAATAAATCAGAGAGGGACTTTATGTGGATCAGTGATAATAGCTCAATCCTCTATTTGACAAAGAAGAAGGAGAAGGAAGAGGAAGAAAAAGAAAGTGCGATAAAGGATCAGAAAGGGAAGAAAATAGAAAAACTTAGAGTATGACTCCAGGGTAGACCTGTTTTGTTGTCACTGAGTTGGTTGGTTTGTTTGTTGTATTTTTCATATGTTTCGCCATGTTGGCCAGGCTGGTCTCGAACTGCTAGCCTGAAGTGATCAACCCTCATAGGCCCCCAAGAGTGCCGGGACCACAGGCGTGAGTCACCACGTCCAGGCCCCACATTGCTTCTGGTCACCGTGGTAGACCGCCCAGATGGGGCAGTCAGGCAGAGGCGCTCCCCACATCCCAGACGGGGCGGCCGGGCAGAGGCGCTCCTCACTTCCCAACGGGGCGGACAGGCAGAGGCACTCCTCACTTCCCAGATGATGGGTGGCCGGGCAGAGGCGCTCCTCACTTCCCAGATGATGGGTGGCCGGGCAGAGGCGCTCCTCACTTCCCAGACGATGGGTGGCTGGGCAGAGGCACTCCTCACTTCCCAGATGATGGGCGGCCGGGCAGAGGCATTCCTCACTTCCCAGATGATGGGCAGCCGGGCAGAGGCGCTCCTGACTTCCCAGACGGGGCGGCCAGGCAGAAGCGCTCCTCACTTCCCAGATGGGGCAGCCGGGCAGAGGCACTGCTCACTTCTTACCAGACTGGGGAGCTGGGCAGAGGCGCTCCTCAGATCGCAGATGGGGTGGCCGGGCAGAGGCATTCCTCACTTCTTCCCAGATGGGGCGGCTAGGGAGAGGCACTTCTCACTTCTTCCCAGACGGGGCAGCCGGGCAGAGGCGATCCTCAATTCCCAGAAGTGGTGGCAGGGCAGAGGCGCTCCTCACTTCTTCCCAGATTGGGCGGCCGGGCAGAGGCGCACCTCACTTCTTCCCAGACGAGGCAGTCGGGCAGAGGAGCTCCTCACTTCCCAGACGGGGTGGCTGGGCAGAGGCGCTCCTCATTTCCCAGAGGATGGGTGGCCGGGCAGAGGCGCTCCTCACTTCCCAGACGGGGTGGCCGGGCAGAGGAGCACCTCACTTCTTCCTAGATGGGGCGGCTGGGCAGAGGCGCTCCTCACTTCCCAGACGCGGTGGCTGGGC
>NW_026652287.1:55873845-55875627 GCF_009828535.3 Hylobates moloch | reverse complement strand
CTCACTTCCCAGACGGGGCGGCCGGGCAGAGGCGCTCCTCACTTGTTTCCAGACGGGGCGGCCGGGCAGAGGCACTCCTCACTTCCCAGATAGGGTGGCCGGGCAGAGGCACTCCTCACTTCTTCCCAGACGGGGCGGCTGGGCAGAGGTGCTCTTCACTTCCCAGACGGGGTGGCTAGGCAGAGGCGCTCCTCACTTTCCAGACTATGGGTGGCCGGGCAAAGGCGCTCCTCACTTCTCAGTTGATGGGCGGCCGGGCAGTGGCGTTCCTCAATTCCCAGTCTATGGGCGGCCAGGCAGAGTCGATCCTCACTTCCCAGATGTTGCGGTCGGGCAGAGGCGCTTCTCACTTCTCAGACGGGGCGGCCGGGCAGAGGCGCTCCTCACTTCTTCCCAGACGAGGCGGCCGGGCAGAGGCCCTCCTCACTTCCCAGACGGGGTGGCCGGGCAGAGGCAATCCTCACTTCTTCCCAGGCAAGGCGGCCGGGCAGAGGCGCTCCTCACTTCCCAGATGATGGGTGGACGGGCAGAGGCGCTCCTCACTTCCCAGATGATGGGTGGCCAGGCAGAGGCGCTCCTAATTTCCCAGACGGGGCTGCCAGGCAGAGGTGCTCCTCACTTCTTCCCAGGCAGGGAGGCCGGGCAGAAGCGCTCCTCACTTCCAAGATGATGGGTGGACGGGCAGAGGCGCTCCTCACTTCCCAGAGGGCACGGCCAGGCAGAGGCGCTCTTCACTTCTTCCCAGATGGGGCGGCAGGGCAGAGGGGCTCCTCACTTCTTCCCAGATGGGGCGGCCGGGCAGAGGTGGTCCTCACTTCCCAGACTGGTCAGACGGGCAGAGGTGCTCCTCACCTCCCAGACGGGGTGGCCGGGCAGAGGCACTCCTCAATTCTTCCCAGACAGGGCGGCCTGGCAGAGGCGCTCCTCACTTCTTCCCAAATGGGGCGGCTGGGCAGAGGCGCTCCTCACTTCTTCCCAGACGGGGCGGCCGGGCAGATTCGCTCCTCAATTCCCAGATGTGGCGGCCAGGCAGAGGCGCTCCTCACTTCTTCCCAGATGGGGCGGCTGGGCAGAGGTGCTCCTCACTTATTTCCAGATGGGGCCGCTGGGCAGAGGCACTCCTCACTTCCCTGATGGGGCGGCCGGGCAGAGGCACTCCTCACTTCTTCCCAGACGGGGCGGCCGGGCAGAGGCACTCTTGAATTTCCAGACAACCGGCCGGGCAGAGGTGCTCCTCACTCCTTCCCGGACGGGGCGGCTGCGCAGAGGCACTCCTGAATTTCCAGACAACCGGCCGGGCAGAGGCGCTCCTCACTTCTTCCAAGATGGGGCGGCCGGGCAGAGGCACTGCTGAATTTCCAGACACGAGGCGGTCGGGCAGTGGTGCTCCGCAATTCCCAGACGGGGCGGCCGGGCAGAGGCACTCTTCACTTCTTCCCAGAAGAGGCGACTGGGAAGAGGCACTCCTCTCTTCCCAGACGATGGGTGGCCGGGCAGAGGCGTTCCTCACTTCCCAGAGGATGGATGGCCGGGCAGAGGCGCTCCACACTTCCCAGACGATGGGTGGCAGGGCAGAGGCGCTCCACACTTCCCAGACGATGGGTGACAGGGCAGAGGCGCTCCTCACTTCCCAGACAGGGCAGCCGGGCAGAGGCGCTCCTCACTTCCAGACGGGGCGGCCAGGCAGAGGGGCTCCTCACTTCCCAGATGATGGGTATACGGGCAGAGGCGCTCCTCACTTCCCAGATGATGGGTGGCTGGGCAGAGGTGCTCCTCACTTCC
>NW_026652287.1:55838965-55873745 GCF_009828535.3 Hylobates moloch | reverse complement strand
GATGGGTGGCTGGGCAGAGGTGCTCCTCACTTCCTAGACAGGGCGGCCGGGCAGGGGCGCTCCTCACTACCCAGAAGGGGTGGCCGGGCAGAGGCGATCCTCACTTCTTCCCAGACGGGGCGGCTGGGCAGAGGCGCTCCTCACTTCTTCCCAGATGGGGCGGCTGGGCAGAGGCCCTCCTTGCCTCTTCCCAGACGGGGCGGCTGGGCAGAGGCGCTCCTCACTTCTTCCCAGACGGGGCCGCCGGGCAGAGGTGCTCCTCACTTGTTTCCAGATGGGGCAGCCGGGCACAGGCGCTCCTCACTTCTTCCCAGACGGGGCGGCCGGGCCGAGGCCCTCCTCACTTCCCAAATGGGGTGGCAGGGCAGAGGCACTCCTCACATCCCAGATAATTGGTGGCCGGGCAGAGCCGCTCCTCACTTCCCAGATGATGGGCGGCCGGGCAGAGGCGTTCCTCACTTCCCAGATGATGGGCGGCCGGGCAGAGGTGCTCCTCACTTCTTCCCAGATGGGGCGGCCAGGCAGAGGCGCTCCTCACTTCTTCCCAGATGCGACGGCCGAGCACAGGCGCTCCTCACTTCTTCCCAGACGGGGCGGCCAGGTAGAGGTACTCCTCACTTCTTCGCAGACGAGGCGGTCGGGAAGAGGCGCTCCTCACTTCCCAGATGGGGCGGCTGGGCAGAGGCACTCCTCACTTCTTCCCAGACGGGGTGGCTGGGCAGAGGCGCTCCTCACTTCTTCCCAGTCAGGGCGGCCAGGTAGAGGTACTCCTCACTTCTTCCCAGATGGGGCGACCGGGCAGAGGTGCTTCTCACTTCCCAGACTATGGGTGGCTGGGCAGAGGCACTCCTCACTTCCCAGATGATGGGCGGCCGGGCAAAGTCGCTCCTCACTTCCCAGACGTGGTGGCCGGGCAGAGGCACTCCTCACTTCCCAGACAGGGCGGTCGGGCAGAGGCGCTCCTCACTTCTTCCCAAATGGGGCAGCTGGGCAGAGGCGCTCCTCACTTTTTCCTGGATGGGACAGCCGGGCAGAGGCACTCCTCAATTCCCAGACGAGGTGGCCGGGCAGAGGCGCTCCTCACTTCTTCCCAGACGGTGTGGCTGGGCAGAGGCGTTCCTCACTTCCCATATGATGGGCGGCCAGGCAGAGGCACACCTCACTTCTTCCCAGACGAGGTGGTCGGGCAGTGGCACTCCTCACTTCTCAGACGGGGCGGCCGGGCAGAGGCGCTCTTGAATTCTTCCCAGAAGGGATGGCTGGGAAGAGGCGCTCCTGACTTCTTCACAGACTGGGCGGCCAGGAAGAAGTGCTCCTCAATTCTTCCCAGACTGGGCAACCGGGCAGAGTCGCTCCTCATTTCCCAGACAGGGCAGCCGGGCAGAGGTGCTACTCACTTCCCATAGGATGGCTGGCCAGGCTGAGACGCTCCTCACTTCCCAGACGATGGGTGGCCAGGCAGTGGCGCTCCTCACTTACCAGATGATGGGTGGACGGGCGGAGACGTTCCTCACTTCCCAGATGATGGGCAGCCGGGCAGAGTCGCTCCTCACTTCCCAGACGGGGTGGCCGGGCAGAGGCGCTCCTCACTTCCCAGACGGGGCGGCCGGGCAGAGGCGATCCTCACTTCTTCCTAGATGGGGCGGCTGGGCAGAGGCGCTCCTCACGTATTCCTGGATGGGGCGGCCGGGCAGAGGCACTACTCAATTCCCACACGAGGCGGCCGGGCAGAGGCCCTCCTCACTTCCCAGACAGGGTGGCCGGGTAGAGGCGCTCCTCACTTCCCAGAAGGGGCAGCCGGGCAGAGGCGCTCCTCAATTCTTCCCAGACGCGGAGGCCAGGCAGAGGCGCTCCTCACTTCTTCCCAGATGGGGCGGCTGGGCAGAGGCGCTCCTCACTTCTTCCCAGATGGGGCGGCCGGGCAGATTCGCTCCTCAATTCCCAGATGGGGCGGCCAGGCAGAGGCAACCCTCACTTCTTCCCAGACTTGGGGGCTGGGCAGAAGCGAGGATCCTCATTCCAGACGGTCGCCGAGGAGGGGTCCTCATTCCAGTCGGGGGCTGGGCAGGTGTCCATTCCAGACATTTGGGTGGCCGGGCCCAGATGGGGCGGCTGGGCCGAGGTGTTCCTCACTTCCCAGACTGGGCAGATGGGCAGAGGCGCTCCTCACTTCTTCCCAGACGGGGAGGCCGGGCAGAGGCGCTCCTCACTTCCCAGACGATGGGTGGCTGGGCAGAGGCGCTCCTCACTTCTTCAAAGATGGGGCAGCCAGGCAGAGGTGCTCCTCACTTGTTTCCAGAGGGGGCGGCCGGGCAGAGGCACTCCTCACTTCCCAGATGGGACGGTCGGGCAGAGGTGCTCCTCACTTCCCATATGGGGTGGCCGGGCAGAGGCACTCCTCACTTCTTCCCAGACGGTGCGGCTGGGCAGAGGCATTCCTCACTTCCCATAGGATGGGCGGCCAGGCAGAGGTGCTCCTCACTTCTTCCCAGACGGGGTGGCCGGGCAGAGGCGCTCCTCACTTCCCGGACAATGGGTGGCCGGGCAGAGGCGCTCCTCACTTCGCAGATGATGGGTGTCCACGCAGAAGCGCTCCTCACGTCCTAGACGGGGGGGCCGGGAAGAGGCG
The DNA here is from genome assembly GCF_009828535.3 of Hylobates moloch. NCBI lineage: Eukaryota > Metazoa > Chordata > Mammalia > Primates > Hylobatidae > Hylobates > Hylobates moloch. The sequence goes on along the minus strand of NW_026652287.1, from coordinate 55,871,116 downwards.
CTCCTCGCTTCTTCCCAGAAGGGGCGGCCAGTCAGAGGTGCTCCTCACTTCTTCCCAGATGGGGCGGCTGGGCAGAGGCACTCCTCACTTCCCAGATGATGGGTGGCCGAGCAGAGGCGCTCCTCACTTCCCAGATGATGGGTTGCCGGGCAGAGGCGCTCTTCACTTCCCAGATGGAGAGGGCAGGAAGAGACACTCCTCACTTCTTCCCAGATGGGGCGGCTGGGCAGAGGTGCTCCTCACTTCTTCCCATATGGGGCGGACAGGCAGAGGTGCTCCTCACTTCTTCCCAGACAGGGCGGCCGGGCAGAAGTGCTCCTCAATTCCCAGACGGGGTGGCCGGGCAGAGGCGCTCCTCACTTCTTCCCGGATGGGGCAGCCGGATAGATGGGCTCCTCACTTCCCACACTGGGTGGCCGGGCAGAGGGTATCCTTACTTCTTCCCAAATGGGGCAGCCAGGCTGAGACACTCCTCACTTCTTCCCAGACGGGGCAGCTGGGCAGAGGCGCTCCTCATTTCCCAGACGGGGCGGCCGGGCAGAGGCGCTCCTCACTTCTTCCCAGACAGGGCAGCCGGGCAGAGGCGCTTCTCACTTCCCAGACGATGGGTGGACGGACAGAGGCACTCCTCACTTCCCAGATGATGGTTGGCCAGGCAGAGGCGCTCCTCACTTCTTCCCAGATGGGGCGGCTGGGCAGAGGCACTCCTCACTTCTTCCCAGACGGGGTGGCCGGGCAGATTCACTCCTCAATTCCCAGATGGGGCAGCCAGGCAGAGGCAACCCTCACTTCTTCCCAGACTTGGGGGCTGGGCAGAAGCACTCCTCACTTCTTCCCGGATGGAGTGGCGGGGCAGAGGCACACCTCACTTTTTCCCAGACGAGGCAGTCGCGCACAGGCGCTCCTCACTTCCCGGACGCAGCGGCCCGGCAGAGGCGCTCCTCACTTCTTCCCAGACGGGGCGGCCGGGCAGAGGGGCTCCTCACTTCTTCCCAGAAGGGGCGGCTGGGCCGAGGTGGTCCTCACTTCCCAGACTGGGCGGATGGGCAGAGGCGCTCCTCACTTCTTCCCAGATGGGGAGGCCGGGCGGAGGCGCTCCTCACTTCCCAGACGATGGGTGGCTGGGCAGAGGCGCTCCTCACTTCTTCCAAGATGGGGCGGACCAGCAGAGGTGATCCTCACTTGTTTCCAGAGGGGGCGGCCGGGCAGAGGCGCTCCTCACTTCCCAGATGGGAAGGTCAGGCAGAGGCGCTCCTCACTTCCCAGACGGGGCGGCCAGGCAGAGGTGCTCCTCACTTCTTCCCTGACGGGGCGGCTGTGCAGAGGCGCTCCTCACTTCTTCCCAGACGGGGCAGCCGGGCAGAGGTGCTTCTCACTTGTTTCCAGATTGGGCGGCCGGGCAGAGGCGCTCCTCACTTCCCAGATGGGGCGGCCGGGCAGAGGCGCTCCTCACTTCCCAGACAATGGGTGGCCGGGCAGAGGCGCTCCTCACTTCGCAGACGATGGGTGTCCACGCAGAAGCGCTCCTCACGTCCTAGACGGGGGGGCCGGGAAGAGGCGCTCCTCGCTTCTTCCCAGACGGGGCGGCCCATCAGAGGTGCTCCTCACTTCTTCCCAGATGGGGCAGCTGGGCAGAGGTGCTCCTCACTTCCCAGACGGGGCAGCAGGGCAGAGGCACTCCTCACTTCCCAGATGATGGGTGGCTGGGCAGAGGCGCTCCTCACTTCCCAGATGACGGGCGGCTGGGCAGAGGCGCTCCTCACTTCCCACACGATGGGTGGCCGGACATAGGCGTTCCTCACTTCCCAGATGATGGGTGGCCGGGCAGGGGCGCTCCTCACTTCCCAGACAATGGGTGGTCGGGCAGAGGTGCTCGATCACTTCCCAGACGCTGGATGTCCAGGCAGAAGCGCTCCTCACTTCCCAGACGGGGCGGCCGGGCAGAGGCGCTCCTCGCATCTTCCCAGACGGGGCGGCCGGTCAGGGGTGCTCCTCACTTCTTCCCAGATGGGGTGGCTGAGCAGATGTGCTACTCACTTCCCAGACGGGGTGGCCGGGCAGAGGCGTTCCTCACTTCCCAGATGATGGGCAGCCGGGCAGAGGCACTCCTCAATTCTTCCCAGACGGGGTGGCCAGGCAGAGGCGCTCCTCACTTCTTCCCAGATGGGGCGGCTGGGCAGAGGCGCTCCTCACTTCTTCCCAGACGGGGCAGCCGGGCAGATTCACTCCTCAATTCCCAGATGGGGCGGCCAGGCAGAGGCAACCCTCACTTCTTCCCAGACTTGGGGGCTGGGCAGAAGCGCTCCTCACTTCTTCCCAGATGGGGTGGCGGGGCAGAGGCGCTCCTCACTTTTTCCCAGACAGGGCGGCCGGGCAGAGGGGCTCCTCACTTCTTCCCAGATGGGGCGGCTGGGCCGAGGTGGTCCTCACTTCCCAGACTGGGTGGATGGGCAGAGGCGCTCCTCATTTCTTCCCAGACGGGGAGGCCGGGCGGAGGCGCTTCTCACTTCCCAGACAATGGGTGGCTGGGCAGAGGCGCTCCTCACTTCCCAGACCGGGCGGCTGGGCAGAGGCATTCCTCACTTCTTCCCAGACAGGGCGGCCGGGCAGAGGTGCTCCTCACTTGTTTCCAGAGGGGGCAGCCGGGCAGAGGTGCTCCTCACTTCCCAGATGGGGCGGTCGGGCAGAGGCGCTCCTCACTTCCCAGACGGGGCGGCTGGGCAGAGGTGCTCCTCACTTCTTCCCAGACGGGGCAGCTATGCAGAGGTGCTCCTCACTTCTTCCCAGACAGGGCCGCCGGCAGAAGTGCTCCTCACTTCCCAGACGGGGCGGCTGGGCAGAGGGTATCAATACTTCTTCCCACACGGGGCAGCCAGGCAGAGACACTCCTCACTTCTTCCCAGATGGGGCGGCCGGGCAGAGGGGCTCCTCAATTCTTCCCAGACAGGGCAGCTGGGCAGAGGCGCTCCTCACTTCCCAGACTGGGCACCCAGGCAGAGGCGCTCCTCACTTCTTCCCAGACAGGGCGGCCGGTCAGAGGCTCTCCTTACTTCCCAGATGATGTGTGGACGGTCAGAGGCACTCCTCACTTCCCAGATGATGGCTGGCCAAGCAGAGGCGCTCCTCACTTCCCAGACGGGGCGGCCGGGCAGAGGCACTCCTCACTTCCCAGACGGGGCGGACAGGCAGAGGTGCTCCTCACTTCCCAGACGGGGCGGCTGGGCAGAGGCGCTCCTCACTTCCCAGACGGGGCGGCCGGGCAGAGGCGCTCCTCACTTCCCAGACGGGGTGGCCGGGCAGAAGCACTCCTCCCTTCTTCCCAGACGGGGCAGCCGGGCAGAGGTGCTCCTCACTTGTTTCCAGATGGGGCGGCCGGTTAGAGGCGCTCCTCACTTCCCAGATGGGGCGGCCAGGCAGAGGCACTCCGCACTTCCCAGATGGGGCGGCAGGGCAGAGGCACTCCTCACTTCCCAGAAGATGGGCGGCAGGGCAGAGGCGTTCCTCACTTCTTCCCAGATGGGGCGGCAGGGCAGAGGCACTCCGCACTTCCCAGACGGGGTGGCTGGGCAGAGGCTCTCCTCACTTCTTCCCGGATGGGGCGGCTGGGCAGAGGCACTACTCAATTCCCAGACAAGGCGGCCAGGCAGAGGCGCTCCTCACTTCTTCTCAGACGGGGCGGCCGGGCAGAGGAGCTCCTCACTTCCCAGATGATGGGCGGCCAGGCAGAGGCGCTCCTCACTTCTTCCCAGACGGGGCGGCCGGGCAGAGGCGCTCCTCACTTCTTCCAGATGGGGTGGCTGGGCAGAGGCGCTCCTCACTTCTCAGACGGGGCGGCTGGGCAGAGGCGCTCCTCACTTCTTCCAAGACGGGGGGGCTGGGCAGAGGCGCTCCTCACTTCTTCCCAGACAGGGCGGCCGGGCAGAGGCACACCTCACTTCTTCCCAGATGAGGCGGTCGGGCAGTGGCGCTGCTCAATTCCTAGACGGGGCGGCCGTGCAGAGGAGCTCTTCACTTCTTCCCAGAAGGGGCGGCTGGGAAGAGGCGCTCCTGACTTCTTCACAGACTAGGCGGCCAGGCAGAAGTGCTCCTCAATTCTTCCCAGACTGGGCGACCGGGCAGAGTCGCTCCTCATTTCCCAGACGGGGCGGCCGGGCAGAGGCACTCCTCACTTCCCAGACGGTGCGTGGCCGGGCAGAGGCGCTCCTCACTTCCCAGAGGATGGATGGCCGGGCTGAGGTGCTCCTCACTTCCCAGAAGATGGGTGGCCGGGCAGTGGCACTCCTCACTTACCAGACGATGCGTGGCCGGGCAGAGGCACTCCTCACTTCGCAGACAATGGGTGGCAGGGCAGAGGCACTCCTCACTTCCCAGACAGGACAGCCGGGTAGAGGCGCTCCTCACTTCCCAGAAGGGGCGGCCAGGCAGAGGTGCTCCTCACTTCTTCCCAGATGGGCGGCTGGGCAGAGGGGCTCCTCACTTCTTTCCAGATGGGGCAGACGGGCAGAGGTGCTCCTCACTTCCCAGACGCAGCGGCCAGGCAGAGGCGCTCCTCACTTCTTCCCAGATGGGGCGGCTGGGCAGAGGCGCTCCTCACTTCTTCCCAGACGGGGTGGCCGGGCCGATTCACTCCTCAATTCCCAGATGGGGCGGCCAGGAAGGGGCAATCCTCACTTCTTCCCAGACGTGGAAGCCCTCCTCACTTCTTCCCAGAAGTGGCGACCGGTCAGAGGCGCAGCTCACTTCTTCCCAGACGAGGCGGTCGCGCAGAGGCGCTCCTCACTTCCCAGTCAGGGCGGCCGGGAAGAGGCGCAGTGGCCAGGCAGAGGTCCTCTCACTTCCAGACAGGGGACCGGCAGAGGCCCTCACTTCCAGACGAGGGGTGGCCGGGCAAGGCCCTCCCGGGCAGAGGCGCTCCTCACTTCCCTTACGATGGGTGGCCGGGCAGAGGCGCTCCTCACTTCCCAGACGGCGGGGCTGGGCAGAGGCGCTCCTCACTTCTTCCCAGATGATGGGTGGCCGCGCAGAGGCACTCCTCACTTCCCAGATGATGGGTGGCCGGGCAGAGGCGCTCCTCACTTCCCAGACGATGGGTGGTCGGGCATAGGCGCTCCTCACTTCGCAGACAATGGGTGTCCAGGCAGAGGCGCTCCTCACTTCCCAGAAAGGGCGTCCGGGCAGAGGCGCTCCTCACTTCTTCCCAGATGGGGCGGCTGGGCAGAGGCACTCCTCACTTCTTCCAAGACAGGGCGGCCGGGCAGATTCGCTCCTCAATTCCCAGATGGGGCGGCCAGGAAGAGGCAATCCTCACTTCTTCCCAGGCGTGGGGGCTGCGCAGAAGCACTCCTCAGTTCTTCCCAGAAGTGGCGGCCGGTCAGAGGCGCACCTCACTTCTTCCCAGACGAGGTGGTCACGCAGAGGCGCTCCTCACTTCCCAGTCGGGGCTGCCGGGCGGAGGTGCTCCTCACTTCTTCCCAGACGGGGCGGCCGGGAAGAGGCGCTCCTCACTTCTTCCCAGACGGGGCGGCCAGGCAGAGGTGCTCCTCACTTTTTCCCAGACGGGGAGACCGGGCAGAGGTGCTCCTCACTTCTGAGATGGGGTGGCCGGGCAGCGGCACTCCTCACTTCCCAGACGATGGGTGGCCTAGCAGAGGCGCTCCTCACTTCCCAGATGATGCGTAGCCGGGCAGAGGCGCTCCTCATTTCCCATACGGGGCGGGCGGGCAGAAGTGCTCCTCAATTCTTCCCATACGGGGCGGCCAGGCAGAGGTGCTCCTCACTTCTTCCCAGAAAGGGCAACCGCGGAAAGGCACTCCTCACTTCCCATACGATGTGTGGACGGGCAGAGGCACTCCTCACTTCCCAGATGATGGGTGGCCAGGCAGAGGCGCTCCTCACTTCCCAGGCGGGGCGGCCGTGCAGAGGCGCTCCTCACTTCCCAGACGATGGGTGGCCACGCAGAGGCGCTCCTCACTTCCCAGATGATGGGTGGCCGGGCGCTTTGAGGTCCATTGTCGAAAAATATATATATTCAAATAAACACTACACGGAAGCATACTATGAAACTTCTTCCATATCTGTGCATTCAACTAAAAGAGTTGAACCTTAGTTTTGATTGAGCTGTTTTGAAAAACTCTTTCTGTATAAACTGCAAGTGGACATTTGGAGAACAATGAGGCCTACGGTGAAAAACAAATCATCTTCCCCTAAAAACTCAATGGAAGCATTCTGTGAAACTTCTTTCTCAACTGTGCATTCAACTAACAGAGTTGAACCTTACTTTTGATGGAGTAGTTTTGAAACACTCTTTCTGTATAAACTGCATGTGGACATTTGGAGCACTTTGAGGCCTATCGTGGAAAATGGAATAACTTCAAATAAAAACTACACAGAAGCATTCTATGAAACTTCTTTCTGATCTGTGCATTTAACTAACAGAGTTGAAACTTACTTTTGATAGAGCAGTTTTGAAACACACTTTCTGTATAAACTGCAAGTGGGTATTTTGAGCGCTGTGAGGTCTATCATTGAAAAAGGAATATCTTCAAATAAAAACTACACAGAAGCATTTTGTATAACTTCTTTCTGATCTGCGCATTCAACTAACAGAGTTGAATCTTACTTTTGATTGAGCAGTTTTGAAACACTCTATTTGTAGAATCTGCAAGTGGACATTTGGAGAACATTGAGGTCTATGGTGAAAAAAGAATTATCTTCCCCTAAAAACTACACGGAAGCATTATGTGAAACTTCTTTCTGATCTCTGCAATCATCTAACAGAATTTAACCTTACTTTTGATTTAGCAGTTTTGAAACAATCTTTCTGTATATACTGCAAGTGGACGTTTGGAGAACATAGAGGCTTACGGTGAAAAGCGAAATATCTTCCCCTAAAAACTGCACGGAATCATTCTGTGAAACTTGTTTCTGATCCGTGCATTCAACTAACAGAGTTTAACCTTACTTTTGATTGCGCAGTTTTGAAACACTCTTTCTGTAAAAACTGCAAGTGAACATTTGGAGCGCTATGAGGCCAATCATGGAAAAAGGAATATCTTCAAATAAAAACTACACAGAAACATTCTGTGAAACTTCTTTCTGATCTGTGCATTCAACTAACAGAGTTGAACCTTAATTTTGATTGAGCAGTTTTGAGACACACTTTCTGTGGAGTCTGCAAGTGGACATTTGGAGAACATTGAGGCCTATGGTGAAAAAAGTAATATCTTCACTTAAAAACTACACGGAAGCATTCTGTGAAACTACTTTCAGATCTGTGCATTCAACTAACAAAGTCTAACCTTACTTTTGATTGAGAAGTTTTGAAACACTCTTTCTGTATAAACTGCAAGTGGACACTTGGAGCGCTTTGAGGCCTATCGTTGAAAGAGGGATATCTTCAAATAAAAACTACACAGAAGCATTCTGTGAAACTTCTTTCTGATCTGTGCATTCAACTCACAGAGTTGAACCTTACTTTTGATTGAGCAGTGTTGAAACACTCTTTTTTTAGAATCTACAAGTGGACATTTTGAGAACATTGAGGCCAATGGTGAAAAAAGAAATATCTTCCCCTAAAAACTACACGGAAGCATTCTATGAAACTTCTTTCTGATCTGTGCATTCAACAAACAGAGTTTTACATTTCTTTTGATTGAGCAGTTTTGAAACACTCTTTCTGTATAAACTGCAAGTGGACATTTGGAGAACATTGAGGTCTATGGTGGAAAACAAATTATCTTCCCGGAAAAACTGCATGGAAACATTCTGTGCAACATCTTTCTTATCTGTGCATTCAACTAATGGAGTGGAACCTTACTTTGATTGAGCCGTTTTGAAACACTCTATCTGTATAAACTACAAGTGTACATTTAGAGTGCTTCGAAATATCTTCCCCTAAAAACTACAACTTTCTGATCTGTTGGTTGAAAGCACAGAAACATTCTGCGAAATTTCTATCTGATTTCTGTATTCATCTCACAGTGTTAAAGCTTTCTCTAAGTTCATTAAGAATCTGCAAGTGGACATTTGGAGGGCTTTGAGGTGGTATGTTGAAAAAGGATATATCTTCCCAGAAAAACTACACTGAAATATTCTGCAAAATTTCTTTCTGATGTGTGTATTCGTCTCATGGAGTTAAACTTTTCCTACCTTCAGCAGGTTTGAAACAGTGTTTTTATAGAATCTGCAAGTGGATATTTGAGAATATTTCGTCCCAAGCGGGTTATGAAATATCTTCACATAAAAACTATACAGAAGCATTCTGAACAACTTCTTACTGATTGGTGCATAGAATACACAGAGCTGAAGATTTCTTTTGATTGAGCAGTTTGGAAACACTCTGTTTGTATAATCTGCAGGTGGACATTTGGAGCGCTTTGTGGCCTATGGTGGAAATGGATATATCTTCCCACAAAAACTAAACAGAAACATTCTGTGAAATTTCTTTCTGATGTGTGTATTCATCTCACGGAATTAAAGCTTTCCTTAATTTCAGCAGGTTTGAAACCGTCTTTGTCTAGAATATACAAGTGGATATTTGAGATTATTTCGTCCAAAGCGGGTTATGAAATATCTTCACATAAAAACTAGACAGAAACATTCTGAACAACTTCTTTCTGATCGGTGCATTCAATACACAGAACTGAAGCTTTCTTTTGCTTGAGCAGTTTGGAAACACTTTGTTTGAAGAATCTGTAAGTGGACACTTGGAGGGCTCTGAGGCCTGTGGTGAAAAAAGGATATACCTTCCCACAAAAATTACACAGAAACATTCTGCGAAATTTCTTTCTGATGTGTGTATTCATCTTACGGAGTTAAAGTTTTCTCTAAGTTCAGCAGGATTGATACAGTGTTTTTCTAAAATCTGCAGGTGGATATTTGCGATTATTTCGTCTGAAGCGGTTTATGAAATATCTTCACATAAAAACTAGACAGAAGAATTCTGAATAACTTCTTTCTAATCGGTGCATTAAATACACAGAGCTGAAGCTTTCTTTTCATTGAGCAGTTTGGAAACACTCTGTTTGAAGAATCTTCAAGTGGGCATTTGGAGGGCTTTGAGGCCTATGGTGCAAAAGGAAATATCTTCCCACAAAAACTACCCAGAAACATTCTGCGAAATTTCTTTCTGATATGTGTATTCATGTCACGGAGGTAAAGCTTTCTCTAAGTTCAGCAGGTTTGAAAGAGTCTTTTTCTAGAATCCACAAGAGGATATTTGAGATTATTTTGTCCGAAGCGGGTTATGAAATTTCTTCACATAAAAACTTGACAGAAGCATTCTGAACAACTTCTTTCTGATCGGTGCATTCAATACACAGAGCTGAACTTTTCTTTTGATTGAGCAGTTTGGAAACACTCTGTCTGAAGTATCTGCAAGTGGACATTTGGAGGGCTTGAGGCCTATGGTGAAAAAGGATATATCTTCCCAGAAAAACTACACAGAAACATTCTGCGAAATTTCTTTCTGATACGTGTATTCATCTCATGGAGCTAAAGCTTTCTCTAATTACAGCAGGTCTGAAACAGTCTTTTTCCAAAATCTGCAAGTGGATGTTTGTGATTATTTCATCCGAAGCGGGTTATGAAATATCTTCACATGAAAACTAGATGGAAGCATGCTGAAAAACTTCTTTCTGATTGGTGCATTCAATACACAGAGCTGAACCTTTCTTTTGATTGAGCAGTTTGGAAACACTCTGTTTGAAGAATCTGTAATGGACAGTTGGAGGGCTTTGAGGCCTATGGTGAAAAAGGATATATCTTCCCACAAAAACTACATAGAAGCATTCTGCGAAATTTCTTTCTGATGTGTGTATTCATCTCACGGAGTTAAAGCTTTCTCTAAGTTCAGCAGGCCTTAAACAGTGTTTTTCTAGAATCTGCAAGTGGATATTTGAGATTATTTAGTCCGAAACGGGTTATGAAATAGCATCCCGTAAAAACTAGACAGAAGCATTGTGAAGAACTTCTTTCTGATGGGTGCATTCTATACACAGAGCTGAACTTTTCTTTTGATTGAGTAGTTTGGAAACATTCTGTTTGTAGAATCTGCAAGTGGACATTTGGAGGGCTTTGTGGCATATGGTGAAAAAGGATATATCTTTCAACAAAAACTACACAGAAACATTCTACGAAATTTCTTTCTGATGTGTGTATTTATCTAACAGAGTTAAAGCTTTCTTTAAGTTCAGCAGGTCTGAAACAGTCTTTTTCTAGAATCTGCAATTTGATATTTGCGATTATTTCATTTGAAGTGGGTTATGAAATATCTTCACAGAAAAATTAGAGAGAAGCATTCTGAAGAAATTCTTTCTGATTGGTGCATTCAATACCCCCAGCTGAACCTGTCTTTTGCTTGAACAGTTTGGAAACACTCTGTTTGAAGAATCTGCAAGTGGACATTTGGAGGGCTTTGAGGCCTATGGTGTAAAAGTATATATCTTCCCACAAAAACTCCTCAGAAACATTCTGCAAAATTTGTTTCTGATGTGTTTGTTCATCTCACGGAGTTAAAGCTTTCTCTAAATTCAGCAGGTTTGAAACAGTGTTTTCCTAGGATCTGAGAGTGGCTATTTGAGATTATTTGGTCCGAAGTGGGTTATGACGTATCTGCACATAAAAACTAGACAGAAGCACTCCGAACAACTTCTTTCTGATCGGAGCATTCAATTCACAGAGCTGAAATTTCTTTTGATTGAGCAGTTACAAAAAACTCTGTTTGAGGAATCTGCAATTGGACATTTGGAGGGCTTTGAGGCCTATCGTGAAAAGGGGTATATCTTCCCACAAAAACTACACAGAAGCATTCTGTGAAATTTCTTTCTGATGCGTCTATACATCTCATGGATTTAAAGCTTTCTCTGAGTTCAGCAGGTTTTAAACAGTGTTTTTCTAGAATCTGCAAGTGGGTATTTGAGATTATTTCGTCCGAAGCGGGTTATGAAATATCTTCACTTAAAAACTAGACAGAAGCATTCTGAGCAACTATTTTCTGATTGGTGCATTCAATACACAGAACTGAAGCTTTCTTTTGATTGAGCAGTTTGGAAACACTCTGTTTGAAGAATCTGCAAGTGGACATTTCGAGGGGGTTGAGGTCTTTGGTGAAAAAGGATACGTCTTCCCACGAAAACTACACAGAAACATTCTGCGAAATTTCTTTCTGATGTGTGTATTCATGTCACGGAGTTAAAGCTTTCCATAAGTCCAGCAGGTTTGAAAGAGTCTTTTTCTAGAATCTGCAAGTGGATATTTGGGATTATTTATTCCAAAGCGCTTTATGAAATATCTTCACATAGAAACTAGACAGATGCATTCTGAACAACTTTCTGATCAGTACATTCAATACACAGAGTTGAAACTTTCTTTTGATTGAGCAGTTTGGAAACACTCTCTTTGAAGTATCTGCAAGTGGACCTTTGGAAGGCTTGGAGCCTATGGTGAAAAATGATATATCTTCCTACAAAAACTACACAGAAACATTTTGCGAAATTTCTCTCTGATGTGTGTATTCATCTCATGGAGTTAAAGGTTTCTCTAAGTTCAGCAGGTTTGAAACAGTCTTTTCCTAGAATCTGCAAGTGGGTATTTGAGATTATTTCCCCTGAAGCGGGTTATGAAATACCTTCAAATAAAAACTAGACAGAAGCATTCTGAACAACTTCTTTCTGATCTGTGCATTCAATACACAGAGCTGAACATTTCTTTTGATTGAGCAGTTTGGAAACACTCTGTTTGAAGAATCTGCAAGTGGACATTTGGAGGGCTTTGAGGCCTATGGTGAAAAAAGATATATCTTCCCAGAAAAACTACACAGAACATTCTGCAAAATTTCTTTCTGATGTGTGTATTCATCTCATGGAGTTAAAGCTTTCTCTAAGATCAGCAGGTCGGAAACAGTCTTTTTCTAGAATCTGCAAGTGGATATTTGAGATTATTTTGCCTGAAGTGGGTTATGAAATATCTTCACATAAAAACTAGACAGAAGCATGCTGAACAACTTGTTTCTGATCGGTGCATTCAATACACAGAGCTGAATATTTCCTTTGATTGACCAGTTTGGAAACACTCTGTTTGAAGAATCTGCCAGTGGACATTTGTAGGGCTTTGAGGCCTAAGTTGAAAAAGGATATAGCTTCCCACAAAAACTACACAGAAGCATTCTGCGAAATTTCTTTCTGATGTGTGTATTCATCTCACGGAGTTAAAGCTTTCTCTAATTTCAGCAGGTTTAAACAGTCTTTTTCTAGGATCTGCAAGTGGATATTTGAGATTATTTCATCTGAAGCGGATTATGAAATATCTTCACATAAAAACTAGACAGAAGCCTTCTGAATAACTTCTTTCTGATTGCTGCATTCATTACACAGAGATAAACCTCTCTTTTGATTCAGCAGTTTGGAAACACTCTGTTTGAAGAATCTGCAATGGACTGTTGGAAGGCTTTGAGGCCTATGGTGAAAAAGGATATATCTTCCCACAAAAACTACACAGAAACATTCTGCGAAATTTCTTTCTGATGTTTGTATTAATCTCGCGGAGTTAAAGCTTTCTCTAAGTTCAACAGGTTTGAAACAGTCTTTTTCTAGAATCTGCATGTGGATATTTGAGATTATTTCGTCTGAAGCGGGTTATGAAATATCTTCACATAAAAACTATATAGAAGCATTCTGAACAACTTCTTTCTGATCAGTGCATTCAATACATAGAGCTGAACATTTCTTTTCTTTGAGCAGTTTGGAAACACTCAGTTTGAAGAATATGCAAGTGGAAATTTTGAGGGCTTTGCGGCCTATGGTGAGTAAGGATATATCTTCCCACAGAAACTGCACAGAAGCATTCTTCGAAATTACTTTCTGATGTATGCATTCATCTCACGGAGTTAAAGCTTTCTCTAAGTTCAGCAGGTTTGAAAGAGTCTTTTTCTAGAATCTGCAAGTGGATATTTGAGATTACTTCGTCCAAAGCGGGTTATGAAATATCTTCACATATAAACTAGACAGAAGCATTCTGAATAACTTCTTCCTGATCCGTGCATTCAACACACAGAGCTGAACCTTTCTTTTGATTGAGCCGTTTGGAAATACTCTCTTTGAAGAATCTGCAAGTGGACATTTGGAGGGCTTTGAGGGCTGTGGTGAAAAAGGATATATCTTCCCAGAAAAACTACACAGAAACATTCTGCGAAATTTCTTTCTGATGTGTGTATTCATCTCATGGAGTTAAAGCTTTCTCTAAGTTCAGCAGGTTTGAAACAGTCTTTTCCTAGAGTCTGCAAGTGGGTATTTGAGATTATTTCCCCCGAAGCGGGTTATGAAATATCTTCAAACAAAAACTAGACAAAAGCATTCTGAACAACTTCTTTCTTATCGGTGCATTCAATACATAGAGCTTAAGCTTTCTTTTGATTGAGCAGTTTGGAAACACTCTGAAGAATCTGCAAGTGGACATTTGGAGGGCTTTGAGGCCTATGGTGCAAAAGGAAATATCTTCCCACAAAAACTACCCGGAAACATTCTGCGAAATTTCTTGCTGATGTGTGTATTCATCTCACGGAGTTAAAGCTTTCTCTATGTTCAGCAGGTTTGAAACAGTCTTTTTCTAGAATCTGCAAGTGGATATTTGAGATTATTTCGTCCAAAACATGTTATGAAATATCTTCACATAACAACTATACAGAAGCATTCTAAACAACTTCATTTGATCAGAGCATTCAATACACAGAGCTGAAGCTTTCTTTTGATTGAGCAGTTTGGAAACACTCTGTTAAGAATCTGCAAGTGGAAATTTGGAGGGCTTTGAGGCTTATGGTGAAAAATATTACATCTTCCCACAAAAACTACACAGAAACATTCTGTGAAATTTCTTTCTGATTTGTGTATTTATCTCATGGAGTTAAACCTTTCTCTAAGTTCAGCAGGTTTGAAACAGTGTTTTTCTAGAATCTGCAAGTGGATATTTGAGATTATTTCTTCCAAAGCGGGTTATGAAATATTTTCACATAAAAACTAGACAGAAGCATTCTGAACATCTTTCTGATCTTTGCATTCAATACACAGAGCTGAACCTTTCTTTTGATTGAGCAGTTTGGAAACACTCTGTTTGAAGTATCTGCAAGTGAACATTTGGAGGGCTTTGAGGCCTATGGTGAAAAAGGATATATCTTCCCACAAAAACTACACAAAATTATTCTGCGAAATTTCTTTCTCATGTGTGCATTCATTTCACTGATTTAAAGCTTTCTGTAAGTTCAGCAGGTTTGAAACAGTCTTTTTCTAGAATCTGCCATTGTATATTTGAGATTATTTCATCCGAAGCAGGTTATGAAATACCTTCACATAAAAACCAGACAGAATCATTCTGAACAACTTCTTTCTGATATTTGCCTTCAATACACAGAGCTGAACCTTTCTTTTTTTTTTTTTCTGAAGAATTTTGGGTCCTTTACTTTCTTTATTTTTTTTTTATTATACTTCAGGTTTTAGGGTACATGTGCACAATGTGCAGGTTTGTTACATATGTATCCATGTGCCATGTTGATTTCCTGCCCCCATTAACTCGTCATTTAGCATTAGGTATATCTCCTAATGTTGTCCCTCCGCCCTCCCCCAACCCCACAACTGTCCCCGGAGTGTGATGTTCCCCTTCCTGTGTCCATGAGTTCTCATTGTTCAATTCCCACCTATGAGTGAGAACATGCGGTGTTTGGTTTTTTGTCCTTGCGATAGTTTACTGAAAATGGTGTTTTCCAGCTTCATCCATGTCCCTACAAAGGACACGAACTCATCATTTTTTATGGCTGCATAGTATTCCATGGGGTATATGCGCCACATTTTCTTAATCCAGTCTATCGTTGTTGGACATTTGTGTTGGTTCCAACTCTTTGCTATTGTGAAGAGTGCTGCAATAAACATACGTGTGCATGTGTCTTTATAGCAGCATGATTTATAGTCCTTTGGGTATATACCCAGTAATGGGATGGCTGGGTCGAATGGTATTTCTAGTTCTAGATCCCTGAGGAATCGCCACACTGACTTCCACAATGGTTGAACTAGTTTACAGTCCCACCAACAGTGTAAAAGTGTTCCCATTTCTCCACATCTTCTCCAGCACCTGTTGTTTCCTGCTTTTTTAATGATGGCCTCTTCAAGAGAACTACAAACCACTGCTCAATGAAATAAAAGAGGATACAAACAAATGGAAGAACATTCCATGCTCATGGGTTGGAAGAATCAATATCGTGAAAATGGCCATACTGCCCAAGGTAATTTATAGATTCAATGCCATCCCCATCAAGCTACCAATGACTTTCTTCACAGAATTGGAAAAACTACTTTAAAATTCATATGGAACCAAAAAAGAGCCCGCATCTCCAAGTCAATCCTAAGCCAAAAGAACAAAGCTGGGGGCATCACGTTACCTGACTTCAAACTATACTACAAGGCTTCAGTAACCAATACAGCATGGTACTGTTACCACAACAGAGACATAGATCAATGGAACAGAACAGAGCCCTCAGAAATGATGCCACATATCTACAACTATCTGATCTTTGACAAACCTGACAAAAACCAGAAATAGGGAAAGGATTCCCTATTTAATAAATGGTGCTGGGAAAACTGCCCAGCCATATGTAGAAAGCTGAAACTGGATCCCTTCCTTACACCTTATACAAAAATTAATTCAAGATGGATTAAAGACTTAAATGTTAGACCTCAAACCATTAAAATCCTACAAGAAAACCTAGGCAATACCATTCAGGACATAAGTGTGGGCAAGGACTTCATGTCTGAAACACCAAAAGCAATGGCAACAGAAGCCAAAATTGACAAATGGGATCTAATTAAACTAAAGAGCTTCTGCACAGCAAAAGAAACTACCATCAGAGTGAACAGGCAACCTACAGAATGGGAGAATATTTTTGCAACCTACTCATCTGACAAATGTCTAATATCCAGAATCTACAATGAACACAAACAAATTTACAAGAAAAAAACAAATAATCCCATCAAAAAGTGGGCAAAGGACATGAACAGACACTTCTCAAAAGAAGACATTTATGCAACCAAAAAACACATGAAGAAATGCTCATCATCACTGGCCATCAGAGAAATGCAGAAATCAAAACCACAGTGAGATATCATCTCACACCAGTTAAAATGAACCTTTCTTTTGATTCAGCAGTTTGGAAACACTCTATTTGAAGAATCTGCAAGTGGACATTTGGAGGGCTTTGAGGCCTATGGTGAAAAAGGGTATATCTTCCCACAAAAACTACACAGAAGCATTCTGCGAAATTTCTTTCTGACGTGTGTTTTCATCTCATGTAGTAAAAGCTTTCTGTAAGTTCAGCAGGTTTGAAACAGTGTTTTTCTAGAATCTGTAAGTGGATATTTGAGATTATTTCGTCCGAAGCAGGTTATGAAATATTTTCACATAAAAACTAGACAGAAGCATTCTGAACAACTTCTTTCTGATCGGTGCCTTCAATATACAGAGCTGAACCTTTCTTTTGATTGAGCCGTTTGGAAACACTCTGTTTGAAGAATCTGCAAGTGGACTTTTGGAGGGCTTCGTGGCCTATGGTGAAAAAGGATATACCTTCCCACAAAAACTACTCTGAAACATTCTGCAAAATTTCTTTCTGATGTGTGTATTCATCTCACGGAGTTAAACCTTTCACTAAGTTCAGCAGGTTTGAAACAGTCTTTTTGTAGAATCTGCAAGTGGATATTTGAGATTATTTCTTCCGAAACAGGTTATGAAATATCTTCACATAAAAACTAGACAGAAGCATTCTGAACAACTTCTTTCTGATTGGTGCATTCAATACACAGAGCTGAACCTTTCTTTTGATTGAGCAGTTTGGAAACACTCTGAAGAATCTGCAAGTGGACATTTGGAGGGCTTTGAGGCCTATGGTGAAAAAGGATATATCTACCCACAGAATCTACAGAGAAACATTCTGCGAAAGTTCTTTCTGATGTGTGTATTCATCACATGGAGTTAGAACTTTCTCTAAGTTCACCAGGTTTGAAACAGTGTTTTTCTAGAATGTACAAGTGGATATTTGAGCTTATTTTGTCTGAAGCGTGTAATGAAATATCTTCACATAAAAACTAAACAGAAGCATTCTGAACAACTTCTTTCTGTTTTGTGCATTCAATAAACAGAGCTGAACTTTTCTTTTGATTGAGCAGTTTGGAAACTCTCTGTTTGAAGAATCTGCAAGTGGACATTTGGAGGGCTTTGAGGCCTATGGTGAAAAAGGATATATCTACCCACAGAATCTACAGAGAAACATTCTGCGAAAGTTCTTTCTGATGTGTGTATTCATCACATGGAGTTAGAACTTTCTCTAAGTTCACCAGGTTTGAAACAGTGTTTTTCTAGAATGTACAAGTGGATATTTGAGATTATTTCGTCCGAAGCGGGTTATGAAATATCTTCACATAAAAACTAGACAGAAGGATTCCGAACAACTTCTTTCTGATCAGTGCATTCAATATACAGAGCTGAACCTTTCTTTTGATTGAGCAGTTTGGAAACACTCTGTTTGAAGAATCTGCAAGTGGACACTTGGAGGGCTTTGAGGCCTATGGTGAAAAAGGATATATCTTCCCACAAAAACTACACAGAAACATTCTGCGAAATTTCTTTCTGATGTGTGTATTCATCTCACAGAGTTGAAGCTTTCTCTAAGTTCACCAGGTTTGAAACAGTCTTTTTCTGGAATCTGCAAGTGGATATTTGAGATTATTTCGTCCGAAGCGGGTTATGAAATATCTTCACATAAAGGCTAGACAGAAGCTTTCTGAACAACTTCTTTCTGATCAGTGCTTTCAATACACAGAGCTGAACCTTTCTTTTGATTGAGCAGTTTGGAAACTCTCTGTTTGAAGGATCTACATATGGACATTTGGAGGGCTTTGAGGCCTATGGTGAAAAAGGATGTATCTTCCCACAAAAACTATACAGAAACATTCTGCGAAATTTCTTTCCAATGTGTGTATTCATCTCACGGATTTAAAGCTTTCTCTAAGTTCAGCAGTTTTGAAACAGTCTTTTTCTGGTATCTGCAAGTGAATATTTGAGATTATTTCGTCCGAAGTGAGTAATGAACAGATCAGAAACAAATTTCACAGAATACTTTGGTGTAGTTTTTATGTGAAGGTGTTTCCTTTTGCCCTTTAAGCCTCTAAGCCCTCCTAATGTCCACTTGAAGATTCTACAGAGTGTTTTGTTACTGCTCCATCAAGAGAAATGTTCAACTCTGAGTGAGGAATGCTTTCATAACAAAAAAGTTTGTCAGAATACTTCAGTGTAGTTTTTATATAAGATATTTTTTAATCATAAAAAAGTAGTTTTTATGTGAAGATATTTCCTTTTACACCACAGGCCTCTAAGTGCTCCAAATGTCCACTTGCAGATTCTACAAAAAGAGAGTTTTGCAACTACTCCTTCAAGAGAAAGGTGCAACTCTGAGTGAGGAATGCACACATAACTAGTACGTATGTCAGAATACTTCTGTGTAGTTTTTATGTGAGATTTTTTTTTAGCCATAGGCCTCAAAGCACTCCAAATGTCCACTTACAGATTCTTCAACATATCCAATTGCAGATGCTTCAAAAAGAGTGTTTTAAAACTGCTCAAACAAAAGAAAGGTTCAACTCTGTGAGATGAATGCACAGATCAGAAATAAGTTTCACAGAATGCATCTGTGTAGTTTTTATGTGAAGATATTTCCTTTTGCACCATAGGCCTCAATGAGCTCCAAATGTCCACTTGCAGATTCTACAAAAAGCGTGTTTCAAAGCTGCTCAATCAAAGGAAAGGTTCAACTCAGTGTGATGAATGCACTGATGAGAAAGAAGTTGTGTAGAATGCTTCTGTGTAGTTTTTATTTGAAGACATTTCCTTTTTCACCCTAGGCCCCAAAGCGCTCCAAATGTCAAATTGCAGATTCTACAAAAAGAGTTTTTCAAAACTGCTCACACAAAGGAAATGTTCAACTCTTTGAGATGAATGCACAGATCAGACAGAAGTTTTGCAGAACGCTTCTGTGTTGTTTTTATGTGAAGATATTTCCTTTTTCACCATAGGCCTCAAAGCTCTCCAAATGTCCATTGCAGCTTCTATAAAAATTGTTTCCAAACTGCTCAATGAAAAGAAAGGTTCAAATCTGTGAGACAAATGCACAGATCAGAAAGAAGTTTCGCAGAAAGCTTCTGTGTAGTTTTTATGTGAAGATATTTCCTTTTTCACCGTAGGCCTCAAAACGCTCCAAATGTCCACATGCAGATTCTACCAAAAGCGTGTTTCAAAACTGTTCATCAAAAGGAAGCTTCAGCTCTGAGTGAGGAGTGCACACATAACAAGAAAGTTTGTCAGAATGCTTCTGTATAGTTTTTATGTGAGATTTTTTTTTTGTGACCATAGGCCTCATTGCCTCCAAATGTCCACTTGCAGATTCTTCAAAAAGAGTGTTTTAAAACTGCTCAATCAAAGGAAATGTTCAACTCTGAGATGAATGCAGAGATGAGAAAGAGGTTTCACGGAATGCTTCTGTGCAGTTTTTATGTGAAGGTATTTCCTTTTTCGCCATAGGACTCAAGGCGCTCAAAATGTCCTCCTGTAGATTCTACAAAAAGAGTGTTTCAAAACTGCTCAGTCAAGAGAAAGGTTTAACTCTGTGAGATGAATGCAAAGATTAGAAAGAATTTTCATAGAATGCTTCTGTGTAGTTTTTATCTGAAGATACATCTTTTGCACTATAAGCCTCAAAGGGTTCGAAATGTCTACTTGCAGATTCTACAGAAAGAGTATTTCAAAACTGCTCTATCAAAAGAAAGGCTCAACTCTGTGAGGTGAATGCACAGATCAGAAAGTAGTTTCACAGAATGATTCTGTGTAGTTTTTATGTGAAGATATTTCCTTTTCCACCATAGGCCTCAAAGCACTCCAAATGTCCACTTGCAGATTCTACAAGAAGAGTGTTTTCAAATTGCTCAATCAAAAGAAAGGTTCAAATCTAAGGGGGGAATGGAAACATAACAAGGAAGTTTGTCAGAATGCCTCTGTGTAGTTTTTATGTGGAGATATTTCCTTTATCACCACAGGACTTGAAGTTCCCCAAATGTCCACTTGCAGATACTACAAACGAGTGTTTCAAAACTGCTCAATGAAAAGGAACTTTCAACTCTGTGAAATGAATGCAGAGATCAGTAAGTAGTTTCACAGAATGCTTCTGTGTAGTTTTTATGTGAAGATATTTCCATTTTCACCATAGGCCTCAAAGCACTCCGAATGTCCACCTGCAGATACTACAACAAGAGTGTTTCAAAACTGCTCAATCAAAAGAAATGTTCAAGTCTCTGCGACCAATGCACAGAAAAGAAAGAAGCAGATTCTACAACAAGAGTGTTTCAAAACTGCTCAATTAAAAGAAAGTTCAACTCTGAGTGAGGAATGCACACATAACAGGGAAGTTTATAAGAATTCTTCTGTCTAGTTTTTGTTTGAAGTTATTTCCTTTTCCACTACACGCCACAAAACTCTCCAAATATCCAATGGCAGATTCTGCAAAAAGTTTGTTTCAAAACTGCTCTATCGAAAAAAGATTAAACTCTGACTGAGAAATGCACACATAGCAAGGAAGTTTGTGAGAATGCTTCTGTGTAGTTTTTATGTGGAGATATTTTCTTTTTCACCATAGGCCTGAAAGTGCTCTAAATGTCCATTTGTGGAATCTACAAAAAGAGGGTTTCAAAACTACTCAATCAAAAGAAAGATTCAACTCTGTGGGACGAATGCACAGATCAAAAAGTAGTTTCTCTGAATTCTTCTCTCTAGTTTTTATTGGAAGATATTTCCTTTTCCGGTATAGGCCTCAGAGCTCTCCAAATAGCCAATGGAAGATTCTACAAAAAGAGTGTTTCAAAACTGCTCAATCAAAAGAAAAGTTAAACTCTGAGTGAGGAATGCACACATAGCAGGGAAGGTTGTCAAAATGCTTCTGTGTACTTTTTATGTGGAAATATTTCCCTTTTCAATATAGGCGTCAAAGCACCTCATATGTCCTCTTGCAGATTCTATAAAAAGAGTGTTTCAAAACTGCTCAATCCAAAGTAATGTTCAACTCTCTGAGACGAATGCACAGAAAAGAAAGAAGTTTTGCAGAATGCTTCTGTGTCCTTTTTATGTGAAGATATTTCCTTTTTCACCACAGGCCTCAAAGCACTCCAAATGTCCACTTGCAGTTTGTACAAAAAGAGTGTTTCAAAACTGCTCAATCAAAAGAAAAGTTCAACTCTGGGAGATGAATGCTTAGAACAGAAAGAAGTTTTGCAGAAATCTTCTGTGTAGTTTTTATGTGAAGATATGTCCTTTTGCACCGTAGGCCTCAAAGCACTACAAAAGTCCACTTGCAGATTCTACAAAAATAATTTTAAAACTTTCCAATCAAAAGAAATGTTCAACTCTATTAGATGAATGCACGGATCAGAAAGAAGTTTCACAGAATGCTTCTGTGTAGCTTTTATGTGAAAATATTTCCTTTTTTACCATAGGCCCCAACGCGCTGAAAAGGTCCACTTGCAGATTCTACAAAGAGAGTGTTTCAAAACTACTCAATGAAAAGAAAGTTTCAACTCTGTGAGATGAATGCACAGATCAGGAAGCAGTTTCGCAGAATGCTTTTGTGTAGTTTTTATGTGATGATATTTCCTATTTCATCATAGGACTCAGAGTGCTCCAAATGTCCACTTGCAGATTCTACAAAAAGAGTGTTTCAAAACTGCTCTATCAAAAGAAAGGTTCAGCTGTGTGAGGTGAATGCAGAGATAAGAAAGAAGTTTCATAGAATGCTTCTGTGTAGTTTTATGTGAAGATATTTCCTTTTCGCCATAGGCCTCAAAGCCCTCCAAATGTCCACATGCAGATTTTGCAAAAAGAGTGTTACAAAACTGCACAATCAAAAGAAAGGTTCAACTCTGTGTGATGAATTCACAGATCAGAAAGAAGTTTCCCAAAATGCTTCTGTGTAGTTTTTATATGAAGACATATCCTTTCTCACCATAGGCCAGAAAGCCCTCCAAATGACACAGTTTCTACAAAAAGAGTGTTTCGAATCTGCTCCATCAAGAGAAAGGTTCAAATCCGAGTGAGGAATGCAGACTTAACAAGGATGTTTGTCAGAATGCTTCTGTGTAGTTTTTATGAGAAGATATTTCCTTTCTCACCATAGGCCTCAAAGCCCTCCAAATGTCCACTTGCAGATTCTACAAAAAGATTGTTTCAAAACTGCTCAGTGACACTTAATTTGAACTCTGTGAGATGAATGCACAGAACAGAAAGAAGTTTGTCTGAATGCTTCTGTGTAGTTTTCATGTGAAGATATTTCCTTTTTCACCATAGGCCCCAAAGCTCCCCAAATGTCCACTTGCAGATTCTACAAAAAGAGTGTTTCAAAACTGCTCAATCAAAAGAATGGTTTAACGCTGTGAGATGAATGCACAGATCAGAAAGAAGTTTCACAGAATGCTTCTGTGTTGTTTTTATGTGAAGATATTTCCTTTTTCACCATAGGCCTCAAAGCGCTCCAAATGTCCACTTGCAGATTCTACAAAAACAGTCTATCAAAACTGCTCAATTAAAAGAAAAGTTCAACTCTGTGAGATGAATGCACAAATCAAAAAGAAGTTCTGGAGAATGTTTCTGTGTAATTTTTATGTGAAGATATTTCCTTTTTCACAATAGGCCTCACAGTGTTTCAAATGTCCCCCTGCAGATTCTTCAATAATAGTGTGGAAAAACTGCGCAATCAAAAGAAAGATTCAACTCTATGAGATGAATGCACAGAACAGAAAAAAAGTTTCGCAGAATTCTTCTGTGTAGTTTTTGTGTGAAGATATTTCCTTTTTCGCCATAGGCCTCAAATAGCTGCAAATGTCCACTTGTAGATTCTACAAAAAGAGGGTTTCAAAACTGCTCATTCAAAAGAAAGATTCAACTCTGTTGGACAAACCCACAGATCACAAAGAAGTTTCTCAGAGTTATTCTGTCTGGTTTTTATTTGAAGATATTTCATTTTCCATTATAGGCTACAGAGCTCTCCAAATATCCAATGGCAGATTCTACAAAAAGAGTGTTTCAAAACTGCTCAATCAAAATAAATTTTAACCTCTGAGTGAGGAATGCACACATAACAAGGAAGTTTGTCAGAATGCTTTTGTGTAGATTTTATGTGCAGATATTTCACGTTTCAACATGGGCCTCAAAGAGCTCCAAATGTCCACTTACAGATTCTAGAAAAAGAGTGTTTCAAAACTGCTCAATCAAAAGAAAGTTTCAACTCTGTGAGACGAATGCACAGATCACAAAGAAGTTTCTCAGAGTTCTTCTGTCTTAGTTTTTATTTAATGATATTTCCTTTTCTACTATAGGCCGCAGAGCTCTCCAAATATCCAATGTCAAATTCTACAAAAAGGTGTTTCAAAACTACTCAATCGAAAGAAAGGTTCAACTCTGAGTAAGGAGTGCACACATAACAAGGTTTGTCAGAATGCTTCTGTGTCATTTTTGTGTGGAAATATTTCCTTTTTCACTATAGGCCTCAAAGCACACAAAATGTCCACTTGCAGATTCTACAGAAAGAATGTTTCAAAACTGCTCAATCAAAAGAAAGGTTCAACTCTGTGAGATGAATTCACAGATCAGAGAGTAGTTTCACAGAATGCTTCGGGGTCGTTTTTATGTGAAGACATTTCGTTTTTCACCGTATGCCTCAAAGCGCTTCAAATGTCCACTTGCAGATTCTACAGAAAGAGTGTCCCAAAACTGCTCAATCAAAATAAAGGTTCAACACTGTGAGATGAATGAACAGATCACAAAGAAGTTTGTCAGAATTCTTCTGTCTAGTTTTTATTTGAAGATATTTCCTTTCCCACTGTAGGCTGCCAAACTCTCCAAATATCCAATGGCAGACTCTACAAAAAGAGTGTTTCAAAACTGCTCAAACAAAAGAAAGGATAAACTCTGAGTGAGGAATGCACACATAACAAGGAAGTTTGTCAGAATGCTTCTGTGTAATTTTTATGTGGAAATATTTCCCTTATCACCATAGGCCTCAAAGTGCTCCAAATGTCCTCTTGCGGATTCTACAAAAAGAGTGTTTCAAAACTGCTTGATCAAAAGAAATGTTCAGCCTGCCTGCCTGCCTGCCTTCCTTCCTTCCTTCCTTCCTTCCTTCCTTCCTTCCTTCCTTCCTTCCTTGCTTTCTTTCCTTTCCCTCTGGGGCCCAGCCTGCAATCTACTCAGCTTGCTGCTGCTCCGTACCGCGGACTGCCTGGGACTGCCGGCGTGCGTCACCACCGCTTCCTGCTTTTTCTCCGTTGGGAAAAAAACATTTAAGTCTTTAATCCATCTTGAATTAATTTTTGTATAAGGTGTAGGGAAGGGATCCAGTTTCAGCTTTCTACATATGGCTAGCCAGTTTTCCCAGCACCATTTATTAAATAGGGAATCCTTTCCCCATTTCTTGTTTCTGTCAGGTTTGTCAAAGATCAAATAGTTGTAGATATGCAGCATCATTTCTGAGATTCAATGCCATCCCCATCAAGCTACCAATGACTTTCTTCACAGAATTGGAAAAAACTACTTTAAAGTTCATATGGAACCAAAAAAGAGCCCGCATTGCCAAGTCAATCCTAAGCCAAAAGAACAAAGCTGGAGGCATCACGCTACCTGACTTCAAACTATACTACAAGGCTACAGTAACCAAAACAGCATGGTACTGGTACCACAACAGAGATATAGATCAATGGAACAGAACAGAGCTTCTGTCTTTTTTTAATATAAAGGTAATTCATAATCCACTTCGGACGAAATAATCTCAAGTATTCACTTGCGGATTCTAGGAAAAGACTGTTTGAAACCTGCTGAACATAGAGAAAGCTTTAAGTCCGTGAGATGAATACACACATCAGAAAGAAATTTCGCAGAATCTTTCTGTGTGGTTTTTCTGGGAAGATATATCCTTTTTCACCACAGGCCTCAAAGCCCTCCAAATGTCCACTTGCAGATCCTTCAAACAGAGTATCTCCAAACTGCTGAGCTTAAAGAAAGCTTTAACTCTGTCACATGAATAACACATCAGAAAGAAATTTCACAGAATATTTCTGTGTAACTTTTGTGGGAAGATATAACCTTTTTCACCAAAGGCCTCAAAGCCCTCCAAATGTCCACTTGCAGATTCTTCAGAGTGTTTTCAAACTGCTCAATCAAAACAAAGCTTCAGCTCTGCATTTGAATGCACCGATCAGAAAATAGTTGTTCAGAATGCTTCTGTCTAGTTTTTATGTAAAGATATTTCGTTAACCGCTTCGTACGAAATAATCTCAAATATGCACTTGCAGATTCTAGAAAAAGACTGTTTCAAACCTGCTGAGCTTAAAGAAAGCTTTAACTCCGTCACATGAATAACACATCAGAAAGAAATTTCGCAGAATGTTTCTGTGTAACTTTTGTGGGAAGATATAACCTTTTTCACCAAAGGCCTCAAAGCCCTCCAAATGTCCACTTGCAGATTCTTCAAACAGAGTGTTTTCAAACTGCTCAATCGAAACAAAGCTTCAGCTCTGCATTTTGAATGCACTGATCAGAAAGAACTTGTTCAGAATGCTTCTGTCTAGTTTTTATGTGAAGATATTTCATAACCGGCTTTGGACCAAATAATCTCAAATATCCACATGCAGATTCCAGAAAAAGACTGTTTTAAACCTGCTGACCTTAGAGAAAGGTTTAACTCCATTAGATGAATACACACATCAGAATAAAATTTCGCAAAATGTTTCTGTGTAGTTTTTGTGGGAAGACATATCCTTTTTCCCCATAGGCCTCAAAGCCCTGCAAATGTCCGCTTGCAGATTCTTCAAACAGAGTCTTTCCAAACTGCTCAATCAAAAGAAAGTTTCACCTCTGTTTACTGAATGCACCGATCAGAAAGGAGTTGTTCAGAATGCTTCTGTCTAGTTTTTATGTGAAGATATTTCATAACCTGCTTCGGACGAAATAATCTCAAACATGCACTTGCAGATTCTAGAAAAGACTGTTTCAAACCTGCTGAACTTAGAGAAAGTTTTAAGTCCGTGAGATGAATACACACATCAGAAAGAAATTTCGCAGATGGTTTCTGTGTAGTTTTTGTGGGAAGATATATCCTTTTTCAACTTAGGCCTCAAAGCCCTCCAAATGTCCACTTGCAGATAATTCAAACAGATTCTAGAAAATGACTGTTTCAAACCTGCTGCACTTAGAGAAAGCTTTAACTCTGTGAGATGAATACACACATCAGAAAGAAATTTCCTGATTTTTTAATGATGGCCATTCTAACTGGCATGAGATTGTATCTCACTGTGATTTTGATTTGCAAAAATCAGGAAACAACAGGTGCTGGAGAGGATGTGGAGAAATAGGAACACTTTTACACTGTTGGTGGGACTGTAAACTAGTTCAACCATTGTGGAAGTCAGTGTGGCGATTCCTCAGGGATCTAGAACTAGAAATACCATTTGCCCCAGCCATCCCATTACTGGGTATATACCCAACGGAGTATAAATCATGCTGCTATAAAGACACATGCACACGTATGTTTATTGCGGCACTATTCACAATAGCAAAGACTTGGAACCAACCCAAATGTCCAACAACAATAGACTGGATTAAGAAAATGTGGCACATATACACCATGGAATACTATGCAGCCATAAAAAAAGATGAGTTCGTGTCCTTTGTAGGGACATGGATGAAATTGGAAAACATCATTCTCAGTAAACTATCGCAAGGACAAAAAACCAAACACCGCATGTTCTCACTCATAGGTGGGAATTGAACAATGAGAACTCATGGACACAGGAAGGGGAACATCACATTCCGGGTACTGTTGTGGGGTGGGGGGTGGGGGGGGCGGGGACAGCATTAGGAGATATACCTAATGATAAATGACGAGTTAATGGGTGCAGGAAATCAACATGGCACATGGATACATATGTAACAAACCTGCACATTGTGCACATGTACCCTAAAACCTAAAGTATAATAAAAAAAAAAAAAGAAATTTCGCATAATGTTTCTGTGTAGTTTTTGTGGGAAGATATATCCTTTTTCACCATAGGCCTCAAAGCCCTCCAAATTTCAACTAGCAGATTCTTCAGAGTGTTTCCAAACTGCTCAATGAAAAGAAAGGTTCAGCTCTGTGTATTGAATGCCCCGATAAGAATGGAATTGTTCAGAATGCTTCTGTCTAGTTTTTAAGTGAAGATATTTGATAACCCGCATCGGACGAAATAATCTCAAATATCCACTTACAGATTCTAGAAAAAGACTGCATCAAACATGTGGAACTTAGAGAAAGCTTTAAGTCCGTGAGATGAAAACACACATCAGAAAGAAATTTCGCAGAATGTTTCTGTGTAGTTTTTGTGGGAAGATACATCTTTTTTCACCATAGGCCTCAAAGCCCTCCAAATGTCCACTTGCAGATTCTTCAAACAGAGTGTCTCCAAACTGCCTCAATCAAAAGAAAGGTTCACCTCTGTGTATTGAATGCAACGATCACAAAGAAGTTGCTCAGAATGCTTCTGTCTAGTTTTTATGTGAAGATATTTCATAACCCGCTTCGGATGAAATATTCTCAAATATCCACTTGCAGATTCTAGAAAAACACTGGTTCAAACCTGCTGAACTTAGGAAAGCTTTAACTCCGTGAGATGAATACATACATCATAAAGAAATTTCGCAGAATGTTTCTGTGTAGTTTTTGTGGGACGATATATCCTTTTTCACCATAGGGCCCAATGCCCTCCAAACGCCCACTTGCATATCCTTGAAACTGAGTGTTTCTAATCTGCTCAATGAAAAGAAAGTTTCAGCACTGTGTATTCAATGCACCGATCAGAAAGAAGTTGTTCAGAATGCTTTTGTCTAGTTTTTATGTGAAGATACTTCAAAACCTGCATCGGACAAAATAATCTCAATTATCCACTTGCAGATTCTAGAAAAACACTTTTTCAAACCTGCTGAACTTAGCGAAAGCTTTAACTCTGTGAGATGAATACACACATCAGAAAGAAATTTCGCAGAATGTGTCTGTGTAGTTTTTCTGGGAAGATATATCCTTTTTCACCATAGGGACCAAAGCCCTCCAAGTGTCCACTTGCAGATTCTTCAAACAGAGTGTTTCCAAACTGCTCAATCAAAAGAAAGTTTCAGCTCTGTGTATTGAATGCACTGATCAGAAAGAAGTTGTTCAGAATGCTTCTTTCTAGTTTTTATGTGAAGATATTTCATAACCCGCTTCAGAGAAAATAATCTCAAATATCCACTTGCAGATTATAGAAAAAGACTGTTTCAGAACTGCTGTACTTAGACAAAGCTTTAACTCCGTGAGATGAATACACACATCAGAAAAAAATTTCGCAGAATGTTTCTGTATAGTTTTTGTGGGAAGATACACCCTTTTTCAGCATAGGCCACAAAGCCCTCCAAATGTCCACTTGCAGATCCTTCAAACAGGGTGTTTCCAAACTGCTAAATCAAAAGAAAGCTTCAGCTCTGTGTATTGAATGCACCAATCAGAAAGAAGTTGTACAGAATGCTACTGTCTAGTTTTTAAGTGAAGATATTTCATAACCCGCTTTGGACGAAATAATCTCAAATATCCACTTGCAGATTCTAGTAAAAGACTGTTTCAAACCTGCTGAAATTAGAGAAAACTTGAACTCCGTGAGATGAATACACACGTCAGAAAGTAATTTTGCAGAATGTTTCTGGGTAGTTTTTGTGGGAATATATTTCCTTTCTGACCATAGGCCCCAAAGCCCTCCAACTGTCCACTTGCAGATTCTTCAAACAGAGTGTTTCCAAACTGCTCAATCAAAAGAAAGGTTCAGCTCTGTCTATGGAATGCACCGATCAGAAAGAAGTTGTTCAGAATGCTTCTGTTTAGTTTTTATGTGAAGATATTTCATAAAGCGCTTCGGACGAAATAATCTCAAATATCCACTTGCGGATTCTAGAAAAACACTGTTTCAAACCTGCTGAACTTAGAGAAAGCTTTATCTCCATGCGATGAATACACACATCAGAAGGAAATTTCACAGAATGCTTCTGTGTTTTTTTTGTGGGAAGATATACCCTTTATCACCACAGGCCTCAAAGCCCTCCAAATGTCCAATTGCAGATTCTTCAAACAGAGTTTTTCCAAACTGCTCCATCAAAAGAAATGTTCACCTCTGTATGGAATGCACCAATAAGAAAGACGTTGTTCAGAATGCTTCTGTCTAGTTTTTATGTGAAGATATTTCTTAACATGCTTCAGACGAAATAATCTCAAATATCAACTTGCAGATTCTAGAAAAAGACTGTTTCAAACTTGCTCAACTTAGAGAAAGCTTAACTCCTTGAGATGAATAAACACATCACAAAGTAATTTCGCAGAATTCTTCGGTGTAGTTTTTGTGGGAAGATATATCCTTTTTCACCATAGGCCTCAAATCCAACCAAATGTCCACTTGCAGATTCTTCAGAGTGTTTCCAAACTGCTAAATCAAAAGAAAGGTTCAGCTCTGTGTATTGAATGCACCGATCAGAAAGTATTTGTTCAGAATGCTTCTGTCTAGTATTTATGTGAAGATATTTCATAACCCGATTTGGACGAAATAATCTCAAATATCCACTTGCAGATTCTGCAAAAAGACTGTTTCAAACCTGCTGAACTTAGAGAAAGTTATAACTCCGTGAGATGAATACACAAATCAGAAAGAAATTTCGCAGAATGCTTCTGTGTAGTTTTTGTGGGAAGATATTACTTTTTCGACGATAGGCCTCAAACTGCTCCAAATGCCCACATGTAGTTTACACAGAAAGAGAGGTTCAAAACTGCTACATCAATAGCAAAGTTCAAATCTGTTAGTTGAATGCACAGATAAGAAAGAAGTTTCACAGAATGCTTTCGTGTAGTTTTTAGGGGAAGATATTTCTTTTTTCACCATAGGCCAAAATGTTCTCTGAATGTCCACTTGCAGATCCTACAAATAGAGTGATTCAAATCTAATCCATCAAAAGTAAGGTTCAACTCTGTTAGCTGAATGAACAGATCAGAAAGAAGTTTCACAGAATGCTTCTGTGTAGTTTTCATTTGAAGATATTTCTTTTCCTTGATAGGCCTCAATGTGCTCCAAATGTTCACTTGCACTTTATACAGAAAGAGTGTTTCAAAACTGCTCCATCAAAAGTAAGGTTCAACTCTGTTAGTTGAATGCACAGATCAGAAAGAAGCTTCACAGAATGCTTCCGTGTAGTTTTTTGGGGAAGATATTTCTTTTTTCACAAAAGGCCTGAATGTTCTCAATATGTCCACTTGCAGATTCTACAAATAGAGAGTTTCAAAACTGCTCCATCAAAATTAATGTTCAACTCGGTTACTTGAATGCACAGATCAGAAAGAAGTTTCACAGAATGCTTCCGTGTAGTTTTTAGTGGAAGATATTTCTTTTTTCACCATAGGCCTCAGTTTTCTCCAAATGTCCACTTACAGATTCTACAAATAGAGTGTTTCAAAACTGCTCCATCAAAAGTAAGGTTCAACTCTGTTAGTTGAATGCACAGATCAGAAAGAAGTTTCACAGAGGCTTCTGTGTAGTTTTTATTTGAAGATATTCCATTTCCTTCGATAGACCTCAATGTTCTCCAAATGTCCACTTGCAGTTTATACAGAAAGAGTGTTTCAAAACTCCTCAATAAAAAGTAACGTTCAACTCTGTTAATTGAATGCACAGATCAGAAAGAAGTTTCCCAGAATGCTTCTGTGTAGTTTTTTTACGAAGATATTCCTTTTTCCCCAAAAGGCCTTATAGAGCTCCAAATGTCCACAGGCAGTTTACACAGAAAAAGTGTTTCAAAACTCCTCAATCAAAACTAAGGTTCAATTCTGTTAGTTGAATGCACAGATCAGAAAGAAGTTTCACAGAATGCTACTGTGTATTTTTTATTTGAAGATATTCCTTTTTCCACGATAGGCCTCAAAGCGCTCCAAATGTCCACTTGCAGTTTAAACAGAGTGTTTCAAAACTGCTCCATGAAAAGTAAGGTTCATCTCTGTTTGTTGAATGCACAGATAAGAATGAAGTTTCACAGAATACTTCTGTGTAGTTTTTATTTGAAAATATTCCTATTTCCATGATAGGCCTCAAAGCACTCCAAATGTCCACTTGCAGGTTGCACAGAAAGAGTGTTTCAAAACTCCTCAGTCAAAAGTAAGGTTCAACTCTGTTAGTTGAACGCACAGATCAGAAAGAAATTTCACATAATGCTTTTGTGTAGGTTTTATTTGAAGATATTCCTTTTTCCACGATAGACCTCAAAACGCTCAAAATTTCCCCTTGCAGTTTCTACAGAAAGAGTGTTTCAAAACTGCTCCCTCAAAAGTAAGGTTCTACTCCGTTAGTTTAATGCACAGATCAGAAAGAAGTTTCACAGAATGCTTCTGTTTGTTTTTTTAGGGGAAGATATTTCTTTTTTCGCTATAGGCCTCAATGTTCCCAAAATGTCCACTTGCAAATTCTACAAATAGAGATTTTCAAAACTGGTCAATCAAAAGTAAGGTTCAACTCTGTTAGTTGAATGCACAGATCAGAAAGAAGGTTCTCAGAATGCTTCAGAGTAGTTTTTATTTGAAGATATTCCTTTTTCCACCATAGGCCGCAAAGCACTCCAAATGTCCAGTTGCAGTTTATACAGAAAGAGTGTTTCAAAACTCCTCAAACAAAAGTAAGGTTCTACTCTGTTAGTTGAATGAACACATCAGAAAGAAGTTTCACAGAATGCTTCTCTGTAGTTTTTATTTGAAGATATTCCTTTTTCCATGATAGGCCTAAAAGCACTCCAAAGGTCCACTGGCAGTTTATACAGAAAGAGTTTCAAAACTGCTCCATGAAAAGTAAGGTTCAACTCTGTTAGTTGAATGCACGGATGAGAAAGAAGTTTCACAGAATGCTTCCGTGTAGTTTTCAGGGGAAGATATTTCTTTTTTCACCTTAGGCCTCAATGTTCTCCAAATGTCCACTTGCAGATTCTACAAATAGATTGTTTCAA
>NW_026652287.1:55816395-55838955 GCF_009828535.3 Hylobates moloch | reverse complement strand
GCTAAGTGGCCTATAGTGGAGAAAGGAATATCTTCAAATAAAAACTACACAGAATCATTCCGTGGAAATTCTTTCTGTTCTGTGGATTCAACTAACAGAGTTGAACCTTACGTTTGAGCAGTTCTGAAGCACTCTTTCTGTAGAAAATGCAAGTGGACATTCGGAGCGCTGTGGGTCCTATAGTGGAAAAAGGGATATCATCAAATGAAAACTACACAGAAGCACTCTGTTAAACTTCTTTCTGTTCTGTGCATTCAACTAACAGAGTTGAACTTTACTTTTGATTAAGCAGTTCTGAAACACTCTTTCTGTAGAAACTACAGGTGGACATTCGGAGTGCTGTGGGTCCTATAATGGAAAAAAGATTATCTTCAAATAAAAACTACACAGAAGACTTCTGTGAAACTTCTTTCTGTTCTGTGCATTCAACTAACACAGTTTAAACGTACTTTTGATTGAGGAGTTCTGAAACACTCTTTCAGTAGTAACAGGAAGTGGACATTCGTAGCGCTACGGGGCCAATAGTGGAAAATGGAATATCTTCTAATAAAAGCTACCCAGAAGCATTCTGTGAAACTTCTTTTTGTTCTGTGCATTCAACTAACAGAGTTGAAGCTAACTTTTGTTTGAGCAGTTCTGAAAACTCTTTCTGCAGAAACTGCAAGTGGACATTCGGAGCGCTAAGTGGCCTGTGGTGTAGAATGGAATATCTTCAAATAAAAAAAACACAGAAGCATTCTGTGAAAATTCTTTCTGTTCTGTGCATTCAACTAACAGAGTTGAACCTTCCGTTTGATTGAGCAGTTCTGAAACACTATTTCTGTAGAAACTGCAAGTGTACATTCGGAGCCCTATGGGGCCTATAGTGGAAAAAGGAATATCTTCAAATTGAATCTACACTAAAGCATTCTGTGAAACTTCTTTCTGTTCTGTGCATTCAACTAACAGAGTTGAAACCTACTTTTGATTGAGGAGTTCTGAAACACTCTTTCTGTAGAAACTGCAAGTGGACATTTGGAGCGCTAAGGGGCCTATAGTGGAAAAAGGAAAATCTTCACATAAAAACTACACAGAAGCATTCTGTGAAACTTCTTTGT
Organism: Hylobates moloch; assembly: GCF_009828535.3. Taxonomy (NCBI): domain Eukaryota; kingdom Metazoa; phylum Chordata; class Mammalia; order Primates; family Hylobatidae; genus Hylobates; species Hylobates moloch. The sequence continues at coordinate 55,837,858 of NW_026652287.1, read as the reverse complement.
GTTCTGTGCATTCAACTAACAGAGTTGAAACCTACTTTTGATGTAGCAGTTCTGAAACACTCTTTCTGTAGAAACTGCAAGTGGACATTCGGAGCGCTAAGGGGAGTATAGTGGAAAAAGGAATATCTTCAAATAAAAACTACACAGAAACATTCTACGAAACTTCTTTTTGTTCCGTGCCTTCAACTAACAGAGTTGAATCTTACTTTTGATTGAGCAGTTCTGCCACACTCTTTCTGTAGAAACTGCAAATGGAAATTCGGAGCGCTAAGGGGCCTGTAGTGGAAAGAGGTAATCTTCAAATAAAAACTAGACAGAAGCATTCTGTGAAACTTATTTCTTTTCTGTGCATTCAACTAACACAGATGAACCTTACTTTTGATGTAGCAGTTCTGAAACACTCTTTCTGTAGAAACTGCAAGTGGACATTCGGAGCGCTAAATGGACTACAGTGGAAAGAGAGATATCTTCAAATAAAAACTACACAGAAGCATTCTGTGTAAATTCTTTCTGTTCTGTGCATTCAACTAACAGAGTTGAACCTTACTTTTGATTGGGTATTTCTGAAACACTCTTTCTGTAGAAATTGCAAGTGGACACTCTGAGGCTAAGGAGCCTATAGTGGGAAAAGGCATAGTCTTCAAATAAAATCTACACAGAAGCATTCTGTGAAACTTCTTTCTGTTCTGTGCATTCAAATAACAGAGTTGAAGCTTCCTTTTGATTGAGCAGTTCTGAAACACTCTATCTGTAGAAACTTCAACTGGACATTCGGAGATCTAAGGGGCCTATAGTGGAAAAGGGAATATCTTCAAATAAAAACTACACAGAAGCATTCTGTCAAACTTCTTTATGTTCTGTGCATTCCACTAACAGAGTTGAACCTTACTTTTGATGGAGCAGTTCTGAAACACTCTTTCTGTAAAAACTGCAGGTGGATATTCGTAGCACTAAGGGGCCTATTGTGGAAAAAGGAATATCTTCAAATAAAAACTACACAGAAGCATTCTGTGAAACTTCTTCCTGTTCTGTGCATTCAGCTAGCAAAGTTGGAGCTTACATTTGATTGAGCCGTCTGAAACACTCTGTCTGTAGAAATTGCAAATGGACATTGTGAGCGCTAAGGGGCCTATAGTGGAGAAAGGAATGTCTTTAAATAAAAGCTACACAGAAGCATTCTGTGGAAATTCTTTCTGTTCTGTTCATTCAACTAACCGAGTGGAACATTACGTTTGATTGAGCAGTTATGAAACACTATTTCTGTAGAAACTGCAAGTGAACATTCGGGGCGCTATGGGGCCAAAGTGGAAAAAGGAATATATTCAAATAAAAACTACACAGAAGCATTCTGTGAAACTTCTTTCTATTCTGTGCAATCAACTAACACAGTGGAAACTTACTTTTGATGTAGCTGTTCTGAAACACTCTTTCTGTAGAGACTGCAAGTGGACATTCGGAGCGTTAAGGGGACTATAGTGGAAAAAGGAATATCTTCAAATAAAAACTACACAGAAGCATTCTATGAAACTACTGTCTGTTCCGTGCCTTCAACTAACAGAGTTGAATCTTACTTTTCGTTGAGCAGTTCTGCAACAATCTTTCTGTAGAAAGTGCAAGCGGACATTCCGAGCGCTGTGGGTCCTATAGTGGAAAAAGGGATATCTTCAAATGAAAACTACACAGAAGCATTCTGTGAAACTTCTTTCTGTTCTGTGCATTCTACTAGCAGAGTTGAACCTTACTTTTGATTGAGCAGTTCTGAAACACTCTTTCTGTAGAAACTGCAAGTGGAGATTCGGAGCACTATGGGGCCTATAGTTGAAAAAGGAATAACGTCATATAAAAACTACACAGAAGCATTCTGTGAATCTTCTTTGTGTTCTGTGGATTCAACTAACACAGTTGAACCTGACTTTTGATGTAGCGGTTCTGAAACATTCTTTCTGTAGAAACCGCAAGTGGACATTCGCAGCTCTAAGAGGACTATAGTGGAAAAAGGAATATCTTCAAATAAGAACTACACAGAAGAATTCTGTGAATCTTCTTTCTCTTCTGTGCCTTCAACTAGCAGAGTTGTACCTTACTTTTAATTGAGCAGTTCTGAAGCATTCTTTCTGTAGAAATTGCAAGTTGACATTCGGAGTGCTAAGGGGTGTATATTAGAAAAACGATTATCTTCAAATAAGAACTACCCAGAAGCATTCTGTGAGACTTCCTTCTGTTTTGTGCATTGAACTAACAGAATTGAATCTTACTTTTGATACAGCAGTTCTGAAACACTCTTTCTGTATAAACTGCAAGTGGACATTCTGAGTGCTAAAGGGCCTGTATTTGAAAAAGGAATATCTTCATATAAAAACTACACAGAAGCATTCTGTGAAACTTCTTCCTGTTCTGTGCATTCAACTAACACAGTTGAACGTTACTTTTGATTGAGCAGTTCTGAAACACTCTTTCTGTAGAAACTGCAAGTGGACATTTGGAGCGCTAAGGGGACTGTAGTGGAAATAGGAATATCTTCAGATAAAAACTACACAGAAGAATTTTGTGAAACTCCTTTCTGTTCTGTGCCTTCAACTAACAGAGTTGAACCTTACTTTTGATTGAGCAGTTCTGAAACACTCTTTCTGTAGAAACTGCATGTTGACATTTGGAGCAGTAAGGGGCCTCTAGTGGAAAAAGGATTATCTTCAAATAAAAAATACACAGAAGCATTCTGTGAAACCACTTTCTCTTCTGTTCATTCAACTAACAGAGTTGAACCTTACTTTTGATTGAGCAGTTCTGAAACACACTTTCTGTTGTAACTGCAAGTCGACATTTGGAGCGCTAAGGGGCATAGAAGGGAAAATGGAATATCTTCAAATAAAAAATACACTGAAGCATTTTGTGTAACTTCTTTCTGTTCCGTGCATTCAAATAACAGATTTGAAGCTTTCTTTTTATTGAGCACTTCTGAAACACTCTTTCTGTGGAAACTGCAAGTTGACATATCGAGCGCTAAGTGGCCAATAGTGGAAAAAGTAATATCTTCAAATAAAAACGACAGAGAAGCATTTTGTGAAACTTCTTTCTGTTCTGGGCATTCAAATAACAGACTAGAAGCTTACTGTTGTTTGAGCAGTTGTGAAAACTCTTTCTGTAGAAACTGCAAGTGGACATTCGGAGCGCTAAGTGACCTATAGTGGAGAAAGGAATATCTTCAAATAAAAACTACACAGAAGAATTCTGTGAAAATTCTTTCTTTCTGTGCATTCAACAAACAGAGTTGAACCTTACGTTTGATTTAGCAGTTCTGAAACACTATTTCTGTAGAAACTGCAAGTGTACATTTGGATCGCTATGGGGCCTTTAGTGGAAGAAGGAATATCTTCAAATTGAAACTACACTGAAGCATTCTGTGAAACTTCTTTCTGTTCTGTGCATTCAACTAACAGAGTTGAAGCTTACTTTTGATAGAGCAGTTCTGAAACACTCTATCTGTAGAAACTGCAAGGGGATATTAGTAGAGCTAAGGGGCCTATATTGGAAAAAGGAATATCTTCAAATAAAAACTACACAGAAGCATTCTGTGAAAGTTCTTGCTGTTCTGTGCATTCTACTAACAGAGTTGAACCCTACTTTTGATTGAGGAGTTCTGATACACTCTTTCTGTAGTAACTGTAAGTGGACATTCGGAACGCTAAGGGGCCTATAGTGGAAAAAGGAATATCTTCTTATAAAAACTACACAGCAGCATTCTGTGAACCTTCTTTCTGTTCTGTATGTTCAACTAAGAGAGTCGAAGCTTTCTTTTGATTGAGCATTTCTGAAACACTCTGTCTGTAGAAACTGTAAGTGGATATTCGGAGAGCCAAGGGGCCTATAGTGGAAAAAGGTATATCTTCAAATAAAAACTATACAGAAGCATTCAGTGAAGCTTCTTCCTGTTCTGGGCATTCAACAAACAGAGTTGAATCTTACATTTGATTCAGTAGTTCTGAAACACTCTTTCTGTACAAACTGCAAGTGTACATTCGGAGCACTATGGGGCCAAAGTGGAAAAAGGATTATCTTCAAATAAAAACTACACAGAAGCATTCGGTGAAACTCCTCTCTGTTCCGTGCATTCAACTAACAGAGTTGAACTTTACTTTTGATTGAGCAGTTCTGAAACACTCTTTCTGTAGAAACTGCAAGTGGACATTCAGAGCGCTAAGAGCCCTATAGTGGAAAAAATAATTATCTTCAAATAAAAACTACACAGAAGCATTCTTTGTAACTTCTTTCTATTCTGTGCATTCAACTACCAGAGTTGAACCTTACTTTTGATTGAGCAGTCCTGAAACACTCTTTCTGTAGAAACTGCAAGTGGACATTTGAAGCGCTAAGGGTACTTTAGTGGAAAAAGGAATGTCTTCAAATATTAACTACAGAGAGGCATTCTGTGAAACTTCTTTCTTTTCTGTGCATTCAGCTAACAGAGTTGAAGCTTACTTTTGATTGAGCAGTTCTGAAACACTCTTTCTGTGGGAACTGAAAGTTGACATACGGAGCGCTAAGGGGCCAATAGTGGAAAAAGGAGTATCTTCAAATAAAAACGACACAGAAGCATTTTGTGAAACTTCTTTCTGTTGTGTGCATTCAACTAACAGAGTTGAAGGTTATTTTTAATTGCCAGTTCTGAAACACTCTTTCTGTAGAAACTGCAAGGGGACATTCGGAGCACTAAGGGGCCTATAGTGGAAAAAGGAATATCTTCAAATAAAAACTACATAGAAGCATTCTGTGAAACTTCTTTCTGTTCTATGCATTCATCTAACAGAGTTGAACCTTACTTTCGATTGAGGAGTTTTGAAACACTCTTTCTGTATAAACTGCAAGTGGACATTTGGAGGGCTGTGAGGCCTCTCATGGAAAACGGAATTATCTTCACAAAAAACTACAGAAAAGCATTCTGTGAAACTTCTTTCTGATCTGCACATTCAACTAACAGAGTTGAACCTTACTTTTGATTGAGTAGTTTTGAAGCACTCTTTCTGTATAAGCTACAAATGGATATTTCTAGCGCTAAGAGGCCTATGGTGGAAAAAGGAATATCTTCAAGTAAAAACCACACAGAAGCATTCTGTGAAACTTCTTTCTGATCTGTGCATTCAACTTACAGAGTTGAGCCTTACTGTTGATTGAGGAGTGTTGAAACACTCTTTCTGTATAAAGTGCAAGTGGACATTTGGAGCGCTATTCGGCCTATCATGGAAAAAGGAATATCTACAAATAAAAACTACACAGAAGAATCCTGTGAAACTTCTTTCGAATCTGTGCATTCGCCCAACACAGTTGAACCTTACTTTTGATGAGGAGTTTTGAGACACTGTTTCTGTACAAACTGCTGCTGTATATTTGGTGAGCTATGCGTCTTATGGTGGAAAAAGGAATATCTTCAAATAAAACTACACAGAAGAATTCTGTGAAACTTCTTTCTGATCTGTGCATTCAACTAACAGAGTTGAACCTTACTTTTGATTGAGGAGTTTTGAAACACTCTTTCTGTATAAACTGCAAATTTACATTTCTAGCGCTAAGAGGCCTATCGTGGAAAAAAAAATATCTTCAAATAAAAACTAAATAGAAGCATTCTGTGAAACTTTTTTCTGATCTGTGCATTCAACTAACAGAGTTGAACCTTACTTTTTATTGAGGAGTTTTGAAACACTCTTTCTGTAGAAACTTCAAGTGGACAATTTGAGCGCTACTCGGCCTATCGTGGAAAAACGAATATTCAAACAAAAAGTACCCAGAAGCATTCTGTGAAACTTCTTTCCGATCTGTGCATTCAACTAACAGAGTTGAACCTTACTTTTGATTGAGGAGTTTTAAAAACTCTTTCTGTATAAACTGCAAGTGGACCTATGGAGCGCTATGCGGCCTGTCATAGAAAAAGGAATATATTCAAATAAAAACTTCACAGAAGCATTCTGTGAAACTACTTTCTGATCTGTACATTCAACTTACAGCGTTCAACCTTACTTTTGATTGAGGAGTTTTGAAACACTCTTTCTGTAGAAACTGCAAGTGGACGTATGGAGCACTAGGTGGCCAATCGTGGATATAGGAATATCTTCAAATAAAAACTACACAGAAACATTCTGTGAAACTTCTTTCAGATCTATGCATTCAACTAACAGAGTTGAACCTTACTTTCGATTGAGGAGTTTTGAAACACTCTTTCTGTAGAAACTGCAATTGGACATTTGAAGCGCTATGCGGCCTATCGTGGAAAAAGGAATATCTTCAAATAAAAACTACACAGAAGCATTCTGTGAAACTTCTTTCTGATCTATGCATTAAACTAACAGAGTTGAACCTTGCTTTTGATAGAGGAGTTTTCAAACACTCTTTCTGTATAAACTGCAAGTGGACATTTCTTGTGCTAGGAGGCCTATCGTGGAAAACGGAATATCATCAAATAAAAACTACACAGAACATTCTGTGAAACTTCTTTGTGATCTGTGCATTCAACTAATGGAGTTGAACCTTATTTTTGATTGAGGAGTTTTGAAACACTCTTTCTGTATAAACTGCAAGTGGACATTTGGAACGCTAACAGGCCTACGGTGGAAAAGGGAATATCTTCAAATGAAAACCACACAGAAGCATTCTGTGAAACTGCTTTCTGATCTGTGCATTCAACTAACAGAGTTGAACCTTACTTTTGATTGAGGAGCTTTGAAACACACTTGCTGTGTAAACTTGGAGTCGACATTTGGAGCGCTTTGAGGCCGATTGTGTAAGAAGGAATATCTTCAAATAACAACTACACAGAAGCTTTCTGTGAAACTTCTTTCTGATCTGTGCATTCAACTAACAGGGTTGACCCTTATTTTTGATTGAGTAGTTCTGAAACACTGTTTCTTTATAAACTCCAAGTGTACATTTGGAGCGCTATGAGGCCTCTCGTGGAAAAAGTAATATCTTCAAATAAAAACTACACAGAAGCATTCTGTGAAACTTCTTTCTGATCTGTGCATTCAACTAACAGAGTTGAACGTTACTTTTGATAGAGGAGTTTTAAAACACTCTTCCTGTATAAACTGCAAGTGGACATTTTGAGCTCTATGAGGCCTATAGTGGAAGATGGAATATCTTCAAATAAAAACTACACAGAAGAATTCTGTGAAACTTCTTTCTGATCTGTGCATTCAACTAACAGAGTTGAACCTTACTTTTATTGAGGAGTTTTGAAACACTCTTTCTGTATAAACTGCAAGTAGACATTTAGAGCGCAAAGAGGCCTATCGTGGAAAAAGAAATATCTTCAAATAAAAACTACACAGAAGCATTCTGCGAAACTTCTTTCTGATCTGTGCTTTCCACTAACAGAATTGAACAGTACTTTTGATTGAGGAGTTTTTAAACACTCTTTCTTTAGAAACTGCAAGTGGACATTTGGAGCGCTATGCTGTCTCTCGTGGGGAAGGAAATATCTTCAAATAAAAACGACACAGAAGCATTCTGTGAAACTTCTTTCTGATCTATTCATTCATCTAACAGAGTTGAACTTTACTTTTGATTGAGGAGTTTTGAAACACTCTTTCTGTGTAAACTGCAAGTGGACATTTGGAGTGCTATGAGGCCTATCGTGGGAAAAGTAATATCTTCAAATAAGAGCTACACAGAAGCATTTCGTGAAACTTCTTTCTAATCTGTGCATTCAACTAACAGAGTTGAACCTTACTTTTGATTGAGGAGTTTTGAGACACTCTGTACAAACTGCTGCTGGATATTTGGAGTGCTATGCGTCCTATGGTGGAAAAAGGAATATCTTCAAATAAAACTACACAGAATTCTGTGCAACTTCTTTCTGATCTGTGCATTCAACTAACAGAGTTGAACCTTACTTTTGATTGAGTGGGTTTGAAATACTCTTTCTTTATAACCTGCAAGTGGACATTTGGAGCACTAGGAGGCCTATCGTGGAAAAAGGAATATGTTCAAATAAAAACTACACAGAAGAATTCTGTTAAACTTCTTTCTGATCTGTGCATTCAACTAACAGAGTTGATCCTTACTTTTTACTGAAGAGTTTTGAAACACTATGTCTGTATAAACTGCAAGTGGACATTTTGAGCTCAAGGAGGCCTATCATGGAAAAAGGAATCTCTTCAAATAAAAACTACACAGAAGCATTCTGTGAAACTTCTTCCTGATCTGTGCATTCAACTAACAGATTTGAACCTTACTTTTTATTGAGGAGTTGTTAAAAACTCTTTCTGTATAAACTGGAAGTGGACATTTGGAGCGCTAAGAGGCCTATGGTGGAAAAAGGAATATCTTCAAAGAAAAACTACACAGAAGCATTCTGCGAAACCTCTTTCTGATCTTCGCATTCAGCTAACAGATTTGAACCTTACTTTTTATTGAGGAGTTCTGAAACACTCTTTCTGTATAAATTTTGAGTGAACATTGGAGTGCTATGCAGCCTATCGTGGAAAAAGGAATATCTACAAATAAAAACTACACAGAAGCATCCTGTGAAACTTCTTTCTAATCTGTGCATTCAACCAACAGAGTTGAACCTTACTTTTGATTGAGGAGTTTTGAGTCACTCTGTACAAACTGCTGCTGGATATTTGGAGCGCTATGCATCCTATGGTGGAAAAACGAATATCTTCAAATAAAACTACACAGAAGAATTCTGTGAAACTTCTTTCTGATCTGTGCATTCAACTAACAGAATTGAACCTTACTTTTGATTGAGTGGGTTTGAAATATTCTTTCTTTATAACCTGCAAGTGGACATTTGGAGCGCTAGGAGGCCTGTCGTGGATAAAGGAATATCTTCAAATAAAAACCTCACAGAAGCATTCTGCGAAACTTCTTTCTGATCTGTGTTTTCAACTAACAGAGTTGAATCTTACTTTTGATTGAGGAGTTTTGAAACACTCTTTCTGTATAAACTGCAAATTTACATTTCTAGCGCTAAGAGGCCTATCATGGAAAAAAATATCTTCAAATAAAAACTAAATAGAAGCATTCTGTGAAACTTTTTTCTGATCTGTGCATTCAACTAACAGAGTTGAACCTTACTTTTTATTGAGGAGTTTTGAAACACTCTTTCTGTATAAACCTCAAGCGGACAATTGGAGCGCTACACGGCCTATCGTGGAAAAGCGAATATCTTCAAATAAAAACTACCCAGAAGGATTCTGTGAAACTTCTTTCTGATCTGTGCATTCAACTAACAGAGTTGAACCTTAGTTTTGATTGAGGAGTTTTAAAAACGCTTTCTGTATAAACTGCAAGTGGACAATTTGAGCGCTATGCGGCCTATCGTAGAAAAAGGAATATCTTCAAATAAAAACTTCACAGAAGCATTCTGTGAAACTACTTTCTGATCTGTACATTCAACTTACAGCGTTGAACCTTACTTTTGATTTAGGAGTTTTGAAACACTCTTTCTGTAGAAACTGCAAGTGGACATATGGAGCGCTAGAAGGCCTATCGTGGATATAGGAATATCTTCAAATAAAAACTACACAGAAACATTCTGTGAAACTTCTTTCTGATCTATGCATTCAACTAACAGAGTTGAACCTTACTTTTGATAGAGGAGTTTTCAAACACTCTTTCTGTATAAACTGCAAGTGGACATTTCTTGTGTTAGGAGGCCTATCGTGGAAAAAGGAATACCATCAAATAAAAACTATACAGAAGCATTCTGTGAAACTTCTTTGTGATCTGTGCATTCAACTAACGGAGTTGAACCTTACTTTTGATTGAGGAGTTTGAAACACTCTTTCTATATAAACTGCAAGTGCACAATTTGAGCTCTAAGAACCCTATTGTTTTAAAACGAATGTCTTCAAATATAAACTACACAGAAGCATTCTGCGAAACTTCTTTCTGATCTGAAAATTCAACTAACAGAGGTGAACCTTACTTTTGATTGAACAGTTTTGACACACTCTTTCTGTGTAAACTGCAAATGGACATTTGTAGCGCTTTGGGGCATATTGTGGAAAAAGGACTATCTTCAAATAAAAGTACACAGAAGCATTGTGTGAAACTTCTTTCTGATCTGTGCTTTCAACGAACAGAGTTGAACTTTACTTTTGATTGAGCACTTTTGAAACACTCTACTTGTAGAATCTGCAAGTGGTCATTGGAGAATATTGAGGCCTATCGTGAAAAAAGAAATATCTTCCCCTAAAACCTACACAGAAGCATTCTGTGAAACTCCTTTCTGATCTGTGCATTCAACTAACAGAGTTGAACCTTGCTTTTGATAGTGCAGTTTTGAAACACTCTTTCTGTATAAACTGCATGGGGACATTTTGAGCGCTTTGAGGCCTATTGTGGAAAAAGGAATATCTTCAAATAAAAACTACACAGAAGCACTTTGTGAGACTTCTTTCTGATCTGTGCATTGAACTAACAGAGTTGAACCTTACTTTTGATTGAGCAGTTTTGGAACACTCTTTTTGTAGAATCTTCAAGTGGACATTTGGGGAACATTGAGGCCTATGGTGAAAAAAGAAATATCTTCCCCTAAAAACTACACAGAAGCATTCTGTGAAACTTCTTTCTGATCTGTGCATTCAACTAACAGAGTTGAACCTTACTTTTCATGGAGCAGTTTTGAAACACTCTTTCTGTATAATCTGCAAGTGGACATTTGGAGCACTTTGATTCTTATCGTGGAAAAAGGAATATCTTCAAATAAAAACTACACAGAAGCATTCTGTGAAACTTCTTTCTGATCTGTGCATTCAACTAACAGAGTTGAACCTTACTTTTGATGAAGCTGTTTTGAAACCCTCTTTCTGTATTCACTGCAAGTGGACATTTTGGGAAAATTTAGGTCCACAGTGTAAAACAAAATATCTTCCCCTAAAAACTGCACGGAAGCATTCTGTGAAACTTCTTTCTGATCTATGCATTCAACTAACGGAGCTGAACCTTACTTTTGACTGAGCAGTTTTGAAACACTCTATTTGTAGAATCTGCAATTGGACATTGGAGAATATTGAGGCCAATGGTGAAAAAAGAAATAACTTCCCCTAAAAACTACACGGAAGCATTTTGTGAAACTTCTTTCTGATCTGTGCATTCAACTAACAGAGTTGAACCTTACTTTTCATGGAGCAGTTTTGAAACACTCTTTCTGTGAAAACTGCAAGTGGACATTTGGAGCGCTTTGAGGACTATTGTGGAAAAAGGAATATCTTCAAATAAAAACTACACAGAAGCATTCTGTGAAACATCTTTCTGATCTGTGCATTCAACTAACAGTGTTTAACCTTACTTTTGATTGAGCAGTTTTGAAACACTCTATTTGTAGAATCTGCAGGTGGACATTTGGAGCACTTTGAGTACTATCATGGAAAAAGGATTATCTTCAAATAAAAACTACTCAGAAGCATTCTGTGAAACTTCTTTCGATCTGTGCGTTCAACTAACAGATTTGAACGTTACTTTTGATTGAAGAGTTTTGAAGCACTCTTTCTGTTTAAACTGCTAGTAGACATTTGGAGCCCCTTGAGGCCTATCGTGGAAAAAGGAATATGTTCAAATAAAAACTACACAGAGGCATTCTGTGAAGCTTCTTTCTGATCTGTGCGTTCAACTAACAGACTTGAACATTACTTTTGATCGAGGAGTTTTGAAACACTCTTTCTGCATAAATTGCAAGTATATATTTGGAGCGCTTAGAGGCCTATCGTGGAAAAATGTCTATCTTCAAATAAAAACTACACAGAAGCATTGTGTGAAACTTCTTTCTGATCCGTGCATTCAACTAACAGAGTTGAAATTTACTTTTGATTGAGCAGTTTTGAAACACTCTACTTGTAGAATCTACAAGTGGATATTGGAGAACATTGAGGCCTATGGTGAAAAAAGAAATGTCTTCCCCTGAAAGCTACACGGAAGCATTCTATGAAACTTTTTTGTGATCTGTGCATTCAATGAACAGAGTTGAACCTTACTTTTGATTGTGCAGTTATGAAACACTCTTTCTGTATAAACTGCAATTGGACATTTGGAGCGCTTTGAGGCACATCGTGGAATAAGGAATATCTTCAAATAAAAACTGCACATAAGCATACTGTGAAACTTCTTTCTGATCTGTGCATTCAACTAATAGTGTTGAACCTTACTTTTGATTGAGGAGATTAGAAACACTCTTTCTGTATAAACTGCAAGTGGACATTTGGAACGCTTTGAGGCCTATCGTGAAAAAAGGAATATCTTCAAACAAAAATTACACAGAATCATTTTGTGAAACTTCTTTGTGATCTGTGCATTCAACTAACAGAGTTGAACCTTACTTGTGCTTGAGCATTTTTGAAACACTCTATTTGTAGAATTTGCAAGTGGACATTTGGAGAACATTGAGGCCTACGGTGAAAAACGAAATATCATCCCCTAAAAACTACACGGAAGAATTCTGTGAAACTTCTTTCTGATCTGTGCATTTAACTAACAGAGTTGAAACTTCCTTTTGATTGTACAGTTGTGAAACACTCTATTTGTAAAATCTGCAAGTGGACATTTGGAGAACATTGAGGCCTACGGTGAAAAACCAAATATCTTCCCCTAAAGACTACACAGAAGCATTCTGTGAAACCTCTTTCTATTCTGTTCATTCATCTCACAAAGTAGAAACTTTCTTTTGACTGAGCAGTTTTCAAACACTCTTTTTGTAGAATCTGCAAGTGGACATTTGTAGCACTTTGAGGCCAATCGTAGAAAAAGTTATATCTTCCAATAAAAACTACACAGAAGCATTCTGTGAAACTTCTTTCTGATCTGTGCATTCATCTCACTGAGTTGAAACTTTCTTTTGATTGAGATGTTTTGAAACACTCTTTTAGTAGAATCTGCAAGTTGGCATTTGGAGCGCTTTGGAAATATTGTGGAAAAAGATATATCTTCAAATAAAAACTACACAGAAGCATTCTCTGAAACTACTTTCTCATCTGTGCATTCATCTCACTCAGTTGAATCTTTCTTTTGGTTGAGCTATTTTGAAGCACTCTTTTTGTAGAATCTGCAATGGGATATTTGGAAAATATTGACACATACGGTGTAAAACGAAATATCTTCCCCTTAAAACTACACAGAAGCATTCTGTGAAAGTGCTTTCTGATCTGTGCATTTATCTAACAGAGTGGAACCTTTGTTTTGATTGAGCAGTTTTGAAACACTCTTTTTGTAGAATCTGCAAGTGAACACTTGGAGGTCTTCAAGGCCTATGGTGAAAAACGAAATATCTTCAAGTAAAAACTATACAGAATACTTCGGTGAAATTTCTTTCTAGTCTCTGCGTTCATCTCACAGTGTTGAACCTTTCTTTTGATTCGATAGTTTTGATACACTCTTTCTGTACAAACTGCAAGTGGACATTTGGAGCACTTTGAGGCCTATCATGGAAAAAGGAATATCTTCAAGTAAAAACTACACTGAAGCATTCTGTGAAACTTCTTTCTGATGTTTGCATTCAACTAACAGAGTTTAACCTTACTTTTGATTGAGCAGTTTTGAAACACTCTATTTGTAGAATCTGCCAATAGATATTTGGAGAATTTTGAGGCCTATGGTGAAAGACGAAATATCTTCCCATAAAAACTACACAGAATCATTCTGTGAAACCTTTTTTTTTTACATTGTTGAGCACTTTATTTTTTATTTATGTATTTTTTCTCATATTTTTTTTTATTATACTTTAAGTTTTTGTGTACCTGTGCACAATGTGCAGGTTTGTTACATATGTGTCCATGTGCCATATTGATTTCCTGCACACATTAACTCGTCATTTAGCATTAGGTATATCTCCTAATGCTGTCCCTCCCTCCTTCCCCACCCCACAACAGTCCCCAGAGTGTGATGTTCCCCTTCCTGTGTCCATGAGTTCTCATTGTTCAATTCCCACCTATGAGTGAGAACATGGGGTGTTTGGTTTTTTGTCCTTGCGATAGTTTACTGAGAACGATGTTTTGCAGTTTCATCCATGTCCCTACAAAGGACATGAACTCATCATTTTTTATGGCTGCATAGTATTCCATGGTGTATATGTGCCACATTTTCTTAATCCAGTCTATCGTTGTTTTACATTTGGGTTGGTTCCAACTGTTTGCTATTGTGAATAGTGCCGCAATAAACATACGTGTGCATGTGTCTTTATAGCAGCATGATTTATAGTCCTTTGGGTATATACCCAGTAATGGGATGGCTGGGTCAAATGGTATTTCTAGTTCTAGATCCCTGAGGAATCGCCACACTGACTTCCACAATGGTTGAACTAGTTTACAGTCCCACCAACGTGCAAAAGTGTTCCTATTTCTCCACATCCTCTCCAGCACCTGTTGTTTCCTGCCTTTTTAATGATGGCCATTCTAACTGGTGTGAGATGGTACCTCACTGTGGTTTTGATTTGCATTTTTCTGATGGCCAGTGATGAGGAGCATTTTTTCATGTGTTTTTTGGCTGCATAAATGTCTTCTTTTGAGAAGTGTCTGTTCATGTCCTTCGCCCACTTTTTGATGTGGTTGGTTTTTTTTGTAAATTTGTTTGTTTGAGTTCATTGTAGATTCTGGATATTAGCCCTTTGTCAGATGAGTAGGTTGCAAAAATTTTCTCCCATTCTGTAGGTTGCCTGTTCACTCTGATGGTAGTTTCTTTTGCTGTGCAGAAGCTCTTTAGTTTAATTAGATCCCATTTGTCAATTTTGGCTTTTGTTGCCATTGCTTTTGGTGTTTTAGACATGAAGTCTTTCCCACGCCTATGTCCTGAATGTTATTGCCTAGGTTTTCTTGTAGCATTTTAATGGTTTTAGGTCTAACATTTAAGTCTTTAATCCATCTTGAATTAATTTTTGTATAAGGTGTAAGGAAGGGATCCAGTTTCAGCTTTCTCCATATGGCTAGCCTGTTTACCCAGCACCATTTATGAAATAGGGAATCCTTTCCCCATTTCTTGTTTTTGTCAGGTTTGTCAAAGATCAGATACTTGTAGATATGCAGCATCATTTCGGAGGGCTCTGTTCTGTTCCATTGATCTATGTCTCTGTTGTGGTACAAGTAAAATGGTGTTTTGTTTACTGTAGCATTGTAGTATAGTTTGAAGTCAGGTAGTGTGATGCCTCCAGCTTTGTTCTTTTGGCTTAGGATTGACTTGACAATGCAGGCTACTTTTTGGTTCCATATGAACTTTAAAGTAGTTTTTGCAATTCTGTGAAGAAAGTCATTGGTAGCTTGATGGGGATGGCAATGAATCTATAAATTACCTTGGGCATTATGGCCATTTTCACAATATTGATTCTTCCAACCCATGAGTGTGGAAATTTCTTCCATTTGTTTGTATCCTCTTTTATTTCACTGAGCAGTGGTTTGTAGTTCTTCTTGAAGAGGTTCTTCACATCCCTTGTGAGATGGATTCCTAGGTATTTTATTCTCTTTGAAGCAATTGTGAATGGGAGTTCACTCATGATTTGGCTCTCTGTTTGTCTGTGATTAGTGTACAAGAAACTTCTTTCTATTCCGTTCATTCATCTCACAAAGTAGAAAATTTCTTTTGACTGAGCAGTTTTGAAACACACTTTTTGTAGAATCTGCAAGCGGACATTTGGAGCGCATTGAGGCCTATCATGGAAAAAGGTATACCTTCAAATAAAAACTACACAGAAGCATTCTCTGAAACTACTTTCTGATCTATGCATTCATCACACTTAGTTTAACCTTTCTATTGATTGAGCCGTTTGGAAACACTCTTTTTGTAGAATCTGCAAAGGGATATTTGGAGAATATTGAGTCATACGGTGTAAAACGAAATTTCTTCCCCTTAAAACTACACAGAAGCATTCTTTGAAACTACTTTCTGATGTGTGCATTCATCTAACAGAGTAGACCCCTTCTTTTGACTGCGCAGTTTTGAAACACTCTTTTTGTAGAATGTGCAAGTGGACATTTTGAGGTCTTTGAGGCCTAGAGTGAAAAATGAAATATCTCCAAGTAAAAACTACACAGAATACTTCTGTGAAATGTCTTTCTATTCTCTGCATTCATCTCACAGTGTTGAAAATTTCTTTGGATTGGGTAGTTTTGTAACACTCTTTCTGCATAAACTGCAAGTGGACATTTGGAGTGCTTTGAGGTGAACTGTGGAAAAAGAAATATCTTCAAATAAAAAATACACAGAAGCATTCTGTGAAACTACTTTCTGATCTGTGCATTCAACTAACAGAGTTGAACCTTACTTTTGATTGAGCAGTTTTGAAACACAATATTTGTAGAATCTGCAAGTGGACATTTTGAGAACATTGAGGCCTACTTTGAAAAATGAAATATCTTCCTATAAAAACTACACGGAAGCATTCTGTGAAACTTCTTTCTGATCCATGCCTTCAACTAACAGAGTTGAACCTTACTTTTGATTGAGCAGTTTTGAAACACTCTATTTGTAGAATCGGGAAGTGGACATTTGGAAAACATTGAGGCCTACGGTGAAAAACGAATTATCTTCCCCTAAAAACTACACGGAAGCATTCTGTGAAACTTCTTTCTGATCTGTGCATTCAACTAACAGAGTTCAACTTTGCTTTTCACTGAGCAGTTTTGAAACACTCTATTTGTAGAATCTCCAAGTGGACCTTTGGAGAACATTGAGGCCTATGGTGAAAAACGAAATATCTTTTCATAGAAACTACACAGAAGCAGTCTGTGAAACATCTTTCAATTCTGTTCATTCATCTCTCTAAGTAGAAACTTTCTTTTGACTGAGCAGTTTTGAAACACTCTTTTGGTAGAATCTACAAGTGTACATTTGGAGAACATTGAGGCCTACGGTGAAAGACGATATATCTTCCTATAAAAACTACACATATGCATTGTGAGAAACTTCTTAATATTCTGTTCACTCATCTCATGAATTAGAATCTTTCTTTTGACTGAGCAGTTTTGAAACACTCTTTTTGTATAATCTGCAAGTGGACATTTGGAGCGCTTTGAGGCCCATCGTGGAAAAAGTTATATCTTCAAATAAAGTCTACACAGAAGCTTTCTGTGAAACCACTTTCTGATCTGTGCATTGAACTAACAGAGTTGAACCTTAGTTTTGATTGAGCAGTTTTGAAATACTCTATTTGTAGATTTGCATGTTGACATTTGGAGAAATTTGAGGTCTACGGTGAAAAACGAAATATCTTCCCCTGAAAACTACACAGAAGCATTCTGTGAAACTTCTTTCTGATCTGTGCATTAAACTAACACAGTTGAACCTTACTTTTGATTGAGCAGTTTTGAAATATTCTATTTGTAGAATCTGCTAGCAGACATTTAGAGAACATTGAGGCATACGGTGAAAAACGAAATATCTTCCCATAAAAATTACACAGAAGCATTCTGAGAAACTTCTTTCTATTCTGTTAATTCATCTCACAAATTAGAACCTTCCTTTTGACTGAGGAGTTTAGAAACACTCTGTTTGTAGAATCTGCAAGGGGATATTTGGAAAAAATTGTGGAATACGTTGTAAAATGAAATATCTTCCCCTTAAAACTACACAGAAGCATTCTGTGAAACTACTTTCTGATCTGTGCATTCATCTAACAGAGTTGAACATTTCTTTTGATTGAGCAGTTTTGAAACACTCTTTTTGTAGTATCTGCAAGAAGATATTTGGAGATCTTTGAGGCCTATGGTGAAAAACGAAATATCTTCAAGTGAAAACTACACAGAATATTTCTGTGAAATTTCTTTCCAGTCTCTGCATTCATCTCACAGTGTTGAGCCTTTCCTTTGATTAGGTAGTTTTGAAACACTCTTTCCATATAAACTGCAAATGGACATTTGGAGGGCTTTGAGGCCTATAGTGGAAAACGGAATATTTTCAAATAAAAAGTACGCAAAAGAATTCTGTGAAACTTCTTCATAATCTGTGCATTCAACAAACACAGTTGAACCTTTTTTTGATGGAGCAGTTTTGAAACACTCTTTTTGTAGAATCTGCAGCTGGACATTGGAGAATATTGAGGCCTATGGTGAAAAAAGAAATATCTTCCCATACAAACTACACAGAAGAGTTCTGTGAAACTTCTTTCTGATCTGTGCATTCAACTAACAGACTTGAACCTTACTTTTGATTGAGCAGTTTTAAAACACACTATTTGTTGGATCTGTAGGTGGACATTTGGAGAACACTGAGGCCTACAGTGAAAAACAAAATATCTTACCAAAAAACTACACAGAACCATTCTGTGAAACTACTTTCTATTCTGTTCATTCATCTCACAAAGTAGAACCTTTCTTTTGACAGAGCAGTTTTGAAACACTCTTTCTGTAGAATCTGCAAGTGGACATTTGGAGGGCTTTGAGGCCTATGGTGAAAAAATAAATATCTTCCCATAAAAACTACAATAAAATATTCTGTGAAACTTCTTTCTGATCTGTGTATACAACTAACAGAGTTGAACATTAGTTTTGATTGAGCAGTTTTGAAACACTCTATTTGTAGAATCTGCAAGTGGACAATTGGAGAACATTGAGGCCTACGGTGAAAAACGAAATATCTTCCCCTAAAAACTACACAGAAGCATTCTGTGAAGCTTCTTTCTGATCTCTGCATTCAACTAACATAGTTGAACCTTACTTTTAATAGAGCAGTTTTGAAACACTCTATTTGTAGAATCTGCAATTGGACATTTGGAGAACAATGAGGCCTACGGTGAAAAACGAAATATCTTCCCATAAAAACTACACAGAAGCATTCTGTGAAACTTCTTTCTATCCTCTCCATTCATCTCACAAAGCAGAAACTTTCTTTTGACTGAGCAGTTTTGAAACACTCTTTTTTAGAATCTGCAAGAGGACATTTGGAGCGTATTGAGGCCTATCGTGTGAAAAGGTATATCTTCAAATAAAAACTACACAGAAGCATTCTGTGAAGTTTATTTCTGATTACTGCATTCATCTCACTGAGTTGAACCTTTCTTTTGATTGAGCTATTTTGAAACACTCTTTTTGTAGAGTCTGCAAGGGGATATTTGCAGAAAATTATGGCATAAGGTGTAAAACGAAATATCTTCCCCTTAAAACTACACAGAAGCCTTCAGTGAAACTACTTTCTGATCTGTGAATTCATCTAACAGAGTAGACACTTTCCTTTGATTGAGCAGTTTTGAAACTCTCTTTTTGTAGAATCTGCAAGGGGACATTTGGAGATCTTGGAGGCCTACGGTGAAAAACGAAATATTTTCAAGCAAAAACTACACAGAATACATCCGTGAAACTTCTTTCTGATCTGTGCATTCAACTAACAGAGTTGAACCTTACTTTTGATTGAGGAGTTCTGAAACATTCTTTCTGTATAAACTGCCAGTAGATATTTGGAGCGCTTTGAGGCCTATCGTGGAAAAAGGTATATCTTCAAATAAAAACTATACAGAAGCATTCTGTGAAACTTCTTTCTGATCTATGCATTCAACTAACAGAGTTGAAGCTTAGTTTTGATTAAGCAGTTTTGAAATACCCTTTTTGCAGAATCTGCAAGTGGACGTTTCTAGAACATTGAGGCCTACGGTGAAAAAAGAAATAACTACCCCTAAAAACTGCACGGAAGCATTCTGTGAAACTTCTTTCTGATCTGGGCATTCAACTAACGGAGTTGAACCTTACTTTTGATTGAGCAGTTTTATAGCACACTATTTGTAGAATCTGCAAGTGGACATTTCTAGAACATTGAGGCCTACGGTGAAAAAAGAAATATCTTCCCCTAAAAACTACACGGAAGCATTCTGTGAAACTTCTTCCTGATCTGTGCATTCAATTAACAGAGTTGAACCTTACTTTTGATGGAGCAGTTTTGAAACACTCTTTCTGTATAAACTGCAAGTGGACAATTTGAGCGGTGTGAGGCCTTTCGTGGAAAAAGGAATATCTTCAAATAAAAACTACACAGAAGCATTCTGTGAAACTTCATTCTGATCTGTGCACTCAACTAACAGAGTTGAACCTTAATTTTGATTGAGGAGTTTTGAAACACTCTTTCAGTATAAAGTGCATGTGGACATTTGGAGCGCTTTGAGGCCTATCGCGGAAAAAGGAATATCTTCAAATAAAAACTACACAGAAGCATTCTCTGAAACTTCTTTCTGATCTGTGCATTCAACTAACAGAGTTGAACCTTACTTTTGATTGAGCAGTTATGAAACACTCTATTTGTAGAATCCGCAATTGGACATTTGGAGAACTTTGAGGCCTATGGTGAAAAAAGAATTATCTTCCCCTAAAAACTACACGGAAGCATTCTTTGAAACTTCTTTCTGATATGTGCATTAAACTGAAAGATTTGAACCTTACTTTTGATGGAGCAGTTTTGAAACACTCTTTCTGTATAAACTGCAAGTTGACATTAGGAACGCTTTGAGGCCTTTCATGGAAAAGGAATATATTCAAATAAAAACTACCTAGAAGCATTCTGTGAAACTTATTTCTGATCTGGGCATTCAACTAACAGAGTTGAACCTCACTTTTGATTGAGAAGTTTTGAAACACTCTTTCTGTGAAAACTGCAAGTGGACATTTGGGTAGTTCTGAGGCCTATCGTGAAAAAAGGAATATCTTCACATAAAAACTACAGAGAAGCATTCTGTGAAACTTCTTTCTGATCTGCGCATTTAACTAACTGAGTTGAAACTTACTTTTGATTGAGCAGTTTAGAAACACTCTATTTGTACAATCTGCAAGAGGACATTTGGAGAACATTGAGGCCTGTGTTGAAAAAAGAAATATTTTCCCCTAAAAACTACACGGAATCATTCCGTGAAATTTCTTTCTGATCTGTGCATTCAACTAACAGTGTTGAACCTTACTTTTGATGGAGCAGTTTTGAAACACTCCTTCTGTATAAACTGCAAGTGGACATTTGGAGCGCTTTGAGGCCTATCGTGGAAAAGGAATATCTTCAAATAAAAACTACAGGAAGCATTTTGTGAGACTCCTTTTCGATCTGTACATTCAACTAACAGAGTTGAACCTCACTTTTGATTGAGGAGTTTTGAAACACTCTTTCTGTATAAACTGCAAGTGGACATTTGAAGCGCTTTGAGGCCTATTTTGGAAAAAGGAATATCTTCAAATAAAAAATACACAGAAGTATTCTGTGAAACTTCTTTCTGATCTGTACATTCAACTAACAGAGTTGAACCTTACTTTTGATTGAGCAGTTTTGAAACACTCTATTTGTAGAATCTGCAAGTGGACATTTGGAGAATATTGAGGCCTATGGTGAAAAAAGAAATGTCTTCCCCTAAAAACGACATGGAAGCATTCTGTGAAACTCCTTTTCGGTCTGTACATTCAACTAACAGAGTTGAATCTCACTTTTGATTGAGGAGTTTTGAAACACTCTTTCTGTATAAACTGCAAGTGGACATTTGAAGCGCTTTGAGGCCTATCGTGGAAAAAGGAATATCTTCTAATAAAAA
>NW_026652287.1:55814449-55816295 GCF_009828535.3 Hylobates moloch | reverse complement strand
ATAGCGCTCCAAATGTCCACTTGCAGTTTATACAGAAAGAGTGTTTCAAAACTCCTCAATCAAAAGTAAGGTTCAACTCTGATAGTTGAATGCACAGATGAGAAACAAGTTTCACAGAATGATTACGTTTAGATTTTATTTGAAATTATCCCTTTTTCCACGATAGGCCTCAAAGCGCTCCAAATGTCCCATTGCAGATTCTACAAAGAGAGTGTTTCAAAACTGCCCAATCAAAATTAAGGTTCAACACTGTTAGTGGAATGCATAGATCAGAAAAAATTTTCACAGAATGCTTCCGTGTAGTTTTTATTAGAAGATATTCCTTTTTCCACGATAGGCCTCAAACGCTCTGAATGTCCACTTGCAGTTTATACAGAAAGAGTGTTTCAAAACTGCTCAATCAAAATTAAGGTTAAAATCTGTTAGTTGAATGCACAGATCAGAAAGAAGTTTCAAAGAATGCTTTTGTGTAGTTTTTATTTGAAGATAGTCCTTTTTCGACGATAGGCCTCATAGCGCTGCAAATGTCCACTTGCAGATTATAAAGAAAGACTGTTTCAAAACTCCTCTATCAAAGGTAAGGTTAAACCCTGTTAGTTGAATGCACAGATCAGAAAGAAGTTTCACAGAATGCTTCTGTGTAGTTTTTATTTGAAGATAATCCTTTTTTCACGATTGGCCTCATAGCGCTCCAATTGTTCACTTGCAGTTTACACAGAAAGAGTGTTTCAAAACTCCTGAATCAAAAGTAATGTTAAACTCTCTCAGTTGAATGCACAGATCAGAAAGAAGTTTCACAGAATGCTTCTGTGTAGTCTTTATTTGAAGATATTCCTTTTTCCACGATAGTCCTCAATGCACTGCAAATGTCCACTTGCAGGTTATACAGAAAGAGTGTTTTAAAACTCCTCAATCAAAAGTAAGGTTTAACCCTGTTAGTTGAATGCACAGATCAGAAAGAAGTTTCACAGAATGCTTCAGTGTAGTTTTAGGGGAAGATATGTCTTTTTTCATCATAATCCTCAATGTTCTCCAAATGTCAACTTGCTGATTCTACAAATAGAGTGTTTCAAAACTGCTGAATCAAAAGTAAGGTTCAACTCTGTTAGTTGAATGCACAGATTAGAAAGAAGTTTCACAGAATGCTTCTGTGTAGTTTTTATTTTAAGATATTCCATTTTGACGAAGTGCCTCATAGCGCTCTAAAAGTCCACTTGCAGTTTATGCAGAAAGATTGTTTCAAACTCCTCAATCAAAAGTAAGGTTCAACTCTGTTACTTGAATGCAAAGATCAGAAAGAAGTTTCACAGAATGCTTCTGTGTAGTTGTTATTTTTAGATGTTCCTATTTCCACGATAGGCACCATAGCGCTCCAATTGTCCACTTCCAGTTTATACAGAAAGAGTGTTTCAAAACACCTGCATCAAAAGTAAGGTTGAACTCTGTTAGTTGAATGCACAGATCAGAAAGAAGTTTCACAGAACGATTCCGTGTAGTTTTTATTTGAAATGATTCCTTTTTCCACGATAGGCCTCTAATCGCTCCAAATTTCCACTTGCAGATTCTATAAACAGACTGTTTCAAAACTGCTCCATCAAAATTAAGGTTCAACTCTGTTAGCTGAATGCACAGATCAGATAGAAGTTTCACAGAATGCTTCTGTGTAGTTTTTATTGGAAGATATTCCTTTTTCCACGAGAGGCCTCATAGCGCTCCAAATGTCCACTAGCAGTTTATACAGAAAGAGTGTTTCAAAAATTCTCAATCAAAAGTAAGGTTCAACTCTGTTAGTTAAATGCACAGATCAGAAAGATGTTTCACAGAATACTTCCGTTTAGTTTTGAGG